>NC_135218.1:24300100-24302600 GCF_052324685.1 Brachyhypopomus gauderio | reverse complement strand
TAGCCAGTGTGATGGACCAATAAAAAGGAGAATAGCCAGTGTGATGGACCAATAAAAAGGAGAAGTGTTCTAGGGCGGAGACTACCCTACACAGGTTCAGAACTCTGACCTGTGATGATCAGTGAACAACATTGATCCTTCCAACAGCAGTACGTGGGACAGGAACAAATCTTAGTAGTATCGCTGACTAATGTTTATTGAAAGGTAACATACCCCCTTTTACACAAGTTAACACAGTTGCCTGTGGTCTTAATGAAATGTGTCTGACATGCCTTAGCCAAAGTATGGTATGGATCAAACACCCTCAGCTTCCTTCTCTACCAGTGCACACAGCCCTGTTCAGATTGGACGGATTGATTGCCTGTCACGTTAGATGATAATGAGCCACTCCTCACTATACTCCCTTCTTCAGCAGAACATGCTGACAGTAACACGGACACACGCTTCTGAGCTTCTCTTAGTACCAATCAGAGGTTCTCACACATCTGTAATTAAGAACCAGAGCTTTACATGTGAGCAGCACCTTTGCCAAAGCAAGACAAACAGTATTGTTGATACTAATGTCAGAGCTTTTTTAAAGAATTGCTACTGGCTCCTGTATGTAGAATTCAACAGATATCACCACAGGTGAGCTGTGTCTTCATATTGGAAATAAATTAGTGTTTGCATTGCTTCAGACAACCTGTGACATACAGACATTAACGTACACACTTGCATTACTTATCACTTTACAGATGGCTGCAAAGTGAAATTTTCATTTAGCACAGTGTGGTAATACCGCTAACCCCAATTACCTGAGTGGAAAACAATTATAACTGACTACAGATCAGCTACATGAAGGACAGGGAGAAGGGGGTGGAGCATGGAGCAGGGGGTGGGGCATAGAGCAGGAGGTGGAGCATAGAGCAGGGGTTGGAGCGTGAAGAAGGGGGTGGGGCGTAGAGCAGGGGGTGGAGCGTGGAGAAGGGGGTGGAGTGTGGAGAATGGGGTGGAGCGTGGAGAAGTGGGTGGAGCATGGAGAAGGGGGTGGAGCGTGGAGCAGGGGTTGGAGCGTGGAGCAGGGGGTGGAGCATGGACGAAGGGGTGGAACGTGGAGTAGTGGGTGGAGCATGGAGAAGGGGGTGGAGCGTGGAGCAGGGGTTGGAGCATGTGGAGAATCTTTATAAATCAAAAACACTGGATATCTACGGCCATTGTTTCGTTTTACTCCCACACTATTAAAGCGTTGATGAAATGTTCACGCAGCATTCTCAGAAACACGTAGCATCGTCTGCACTTGTTGATGGCACACACGTAGCACAAAGTAGATAACACACACATGCAACTTTTTGTCTACTGTATTTGGGACACGGCCATCAAAACTAAACTCTGTTTACCCAGCTCTCTGAGGGTGGAGGCTGGTGGAGCACGGGCAGTTCTCCAGCCGTGGGTGGAGATGAGGAGCAGTGTAATTCTAATGAGCCTCCATCTGACGGAGGAAGAGGCGCCGAATCTGGGCGGCATGTTGCGATGTTTTTCTGACCCAGGGAGACCGCACAAAACTGACTGGGTTATCTTATTTCACAGGTTGGCAGGCGCTCGGATACTCCAAACGTTTCTGCAGAATCGCTGAAGAAAATGCGTCTTTCGTTATATGGCCTCTTTAAAGCTACTTTATACCTCATCGCTTTAGGATTCAAGATGGAGCCCTTTAAAACGCTTGATATGTGATTGTTAACTTGTTGTAAAAGTCTACAGAGTACAAGAAAAAAGGCATTTAAAGAGAGCCTTGGGGTACACCAACCATGTCGACCTATCTCGTCCATGCCGTCTTGCTGTTTTCCCAGTAGCACACGTATGGCAAGCTTGAGGTGTATTGCTGATCACGTGTCTCATAACTCTGTCGTTCTCAGGGTTGTGGAATATTCTCTGGACCTCCAGAACATCAATCTGACTGCGATCAGGACCGTCAGGGTTCTGCGACCCCTCAAGGCCATCAACAGAGTCCCAAGTAAGTCTGTTCATATGTTCCAAATGATTTTTTATGGGTTTCATTTTGTTTTTTGTAAAATATATATACCTTTCCCAATCACATCTTTATAGTCTTCGAGCAGTTGCTGTTTCCCTGGGTGGTTTATGTGTTTGTTTTAGACTACGCTACCACTGTTCGCACTGTCTCTTAAACACGACAGTCCCAAGTAGGCGTGTGTGTTTTTTTCTCATGAGGGCCTTATATCTTACGAGACTGTTAGCGATTTCTCCTACTGAGGAACTGAATCTTACAGAATCTGGGCTTTAGTTCGTAAGTTCTCGCTGACCTGTGCAGTTTCTTCAATGCTCCATGTAATTTTCTCCTCCTGCCACTTTCCCAAACTGAAAAATTCATTATGCAATTACTCAACCACTAATGATACACACAGTGTTGACAGTGTTGCTCAGATTATCTCCAGGGTAACAAAATCAAAGACATGGGACTAGGAGTAAGTAATTATATTTCCTGTTTAGCTTGAAAAATGATCCA
>NC_135218.1:24292600-24297600 GCF_052324685.1 Brachyhypopomus gauderio | reverse complement strand
TACAAATCACATAACCACCCTGCTCTTTGTTGCTGTGCTCTCATTGAAATATTTTCAGTTGCTCGTTTCAGTCCTGAATCCTGGCATTGTTTCTTATATTTTGCTAAGCATACGTTGTTTTTCATTGAAGCTGGACTGATGCGTTTGTGCTGTCAGTCAGTCTAGGTTGCTATCCATGGTGCTGAAGTTTGGAGTCTGTGAAGTGCTGATTTACAGTTTGGATGTCAGTTTGCTGTGAGCAGACTTGCATGGTGGTTTTCAGGCTTTTATGTTTTGCAGTGACCCAACAATACAACCCCTACCCCCCTCCCAGATTTGTTAAGAGGTCTTAAAGAAACAGTGCAAAACCCCTCAGTGGCTAGGCAGAGGCACATATTCATACGGCATAAAATCCCCAGCAGATCAAATCCCCAGCAGATCAAATCCCCAGCAGAGCAAATGCTAGCCTCGGCAGGATTATCATTATGCCGTAAAAAGACACGAACCGTCGCCTCTGGTTTAACGAGATCAGCTCGTGCCAGTTGCAGCATCTATTAAAAGTGGCCAAAAAAATTGGGCTGAAGTCTGACCCAAAACATTTTTTTCTCCACTAATGCAAACTTTGATTAGCATGGCTGCTGTGAGCCGTGATGTAGTGGTTTATTGCCCAGGCTGCGTGTTCCACAGCAGCACGATCGCCGTAATTCTCCTTCATTTATTTAGATGCTCATAACATGAACAACGTTCACTTTTGTTAAAGCGAATTCCCTGATGGCGGCTGTGGTTACCTCAGATGGTGAACCGAGGCAACAAAAAGAAGTATCATCTTCTCTAGAATCTCTAGAAAGCACGATGAGCGCTTGATGCATAGGAGATTTCATTTAGAACACACTTGATTTACTCTGAATGCCGCCGAGGGGGTTACCTTGACAACAAGCAGCACCTTAGACACAGCTATTGGCTAACCGCTAAGGTTAGCTGCACCAGTACAGACCTGGGATGAACCCTCGAGAGCACCCTTGCGCTGGGTTTCTGGCGTAATGCTTTCTGGACCGCACTGAAAGCCCGGCTCCTGCTGGCCGTGCCAGAACTCCTGCTGTCGAGCCTCGGTTGATACCTCCAGAGCTTTTCTCTGAAGCTGCCACTTTCCAATCCGCAGAAACGGCGCCGCTTCAGATGCTGTGGGATCTCTGGATCAGGATTGGCTCTGTGTTTTGTTTCATACAGGGAGTAAGCGCTAGGCACATGGTTGGACAGTAAACGCTGGTCTTTAATAAGACTACCATCTAGATTAGCCAGCAGGCTGGAGTGGTGACTGAGCGCATAGTCACGTGGACGGGGTTTGAATCGCAGGCTTGCACTGTGCCTCTGCCCTTTGAGAGAGACACTGACTGACATTTGCTCAGCAAGGCATGTAGGCATCAACTTCAGTTATGGTGTATTTCACACAAAGAGAACGGGGCATGTGTGTGTGTGTGTGGGGGGGGTGATTTGGGAAAGCTAAGAAGTACAACTACATATACTGCCCTTAAATACTCTCTGTTTGACCTGAGCATGATCATATGTGGGTCAAATATTTTACTTTCTACTTTGCTAACAAACCTCTGTTGTGAGGAGCTCACAGGCTATTCAGATGTTTTTGGTATAATTTAGCATTTTTTTGTGCTAGATTTGAATAATTGCAGTATGTTGCACATTACTTGAACCACAAAGCACAACAGAAACTCCCCAATAGCATAAACAATAAAACAAACAAGAAAAGAGCAAGTGTCATGTACAAATATATCACTGTGCAACAGGAACACAATGATTTCTGTTGCCTAGGAAATCACAGAAAATAGATGGCTAAATAAGAGATGCTAACATTCAGTAGCTAGCATGAATGCTAGCACGAATGAAGCAGTAGCTATGGTCAGATCGTAGGATCAGTAACGCTCTCCATATTGTGATGTATATGAAAAATTATACACTTCAGTGTTATGGATGACATTCTTATTCTGAAATAAAGAATTGAGTACTTTTCTTGAAGGAGAAGGGTGTTGCCTTTATGAGGTGGCATTTCACTATGAGGCTTTCTTCATTCTAGTAAAATTTTGATGGAGTATTTCTGCTTTGACTGGAATGTCGTTTCTGGATAGCTGTTATACCACTGCTCTGAAAACAGAATTTAGTGAGTCTCTTTCTCTAATGGTGTGTAATGGCCGTTTGGTTCATCACTTAAGGTTATCCACCACCAAAGTGTACTTTTGTTTGAGGAGACTTCTCTTAGATGTGCTCTCTCTCTCCCTCTCTCTCTCTCTCCCTCTCTCTCTCTCTCTCTCTCTCTCTCCAAGTCCTGTGGACCCTGCTTAACATGCGTGGTTGTCTGGGTCATAAAGTTCCCATTGACTTTCATTAAATTTCAAATAGTCCTAAAACTGCAGTTAAGCAGTTTCTTGAGGGGATTACAATTCTATAGAACAAACTGTGTGGAGACTTTGAAAGGCTTTTCTTGGGCTCCTCTTTGGCCCTGATTCATAAGAAAAGTGGAGACACTCCAGTGTCTGGATTAATGTGCTATTCACAGCTGTGCCTGTGTTTTAATAGGCTTCCCCTCACATTCACTGAGCTAAATTTTTAAAGCCAAGTATATTCAGTGATGAGTAGGCGTGAGTCAAGGTGATGGCACTTGGTGCTGAAATCTTAAAGATGTTCGAATGAGGGACTTCGTCTTTTCAGCTAAGTGGTGGAACATTACCCAACGTTTAATCCTCCGTGGCCAGGCCACGTCTGAACCGTTTATTACAGACATGTAGTGGATCCTGTCAAGCTTCGTCTGCTCACACCTCTGGACTTCAGTGAGTATCACATGACTTCTTTAAACACATCTTCCTGACGTCATAGGTGTGAACCAATTGTGCAAGAGGCAAAATGTCTACAAGATGTTATGTCTAGTCAGATTAAATATATTGAGTGGCTCAAAAGTAAGTAAAACCATCTAAAATGTTCAGGCTGTCCTTTTCATGTCATTTTCACCAAATCATGATGAACTTTCAACAAAACATCTGGCTGACTGCTAGCACAAGCTAGCACACCAATTCTTTAAGAATTAAGATGATCTGAAGCACCTTGCTGAAGCACCTTGCTACTTTTGAGGTAGCTTGTTGCCTTTGTTGAAGGTTAGTCATTGAACGTAATTCCTAGTGATCTAATCCTAATCTCGAATCAATTGTTCGGACTGACATTATTGGTCTGTCGGCCGAGACGGCACACGCGTGAGGGAGTTGCTTCCTTAACGACACGACGGAGCCACACTGCCGTTGCCGTGTTCCCGCTGCAGACAAGCCCATCTGCGCCGAAACACCGTGTCTGTCTGCGGCGACAGCTCCACGTCCCATAGGAATGGTGCGGCGGGCCGGTCCGCTCCGAGCCACGGCGATTAAATACCATTAAGCCATTATGTCCATTATGAGCATTAAGAGTCAGTCTGCCTGTGCTTCACGGCCTGACCTTATGGATTGGCTCTGCAAACTGCCCTCCGAGGTTCAGCCCGGAAGGACCGCGGGCCGAATGAATTCCTGCAGAATTTCATTGAGGCTCGCTATTAATTATATTGTTGTGAAAAGGGCAAGATTTGTATTTTATGGTTTATATTGTCAGAATAATGTCTATGTGAAGTACATGCCTGATTACAGTGATTATTTCTATGCAGATTTTTCTTTCTGCGTGGTGCATATGTCGTCTGATTATAATACTGTCTAGGTAGTGTCTGATTACGTGGCGATGTCAGGGACGTCTGGATAATGAGGATTGCTCTCTAGTCTGTGCTTGTATGGGTTACACATGTCAAATACATTTAAAAAGCTTGTAACCAAGAGTCCATCTCCACAGTCAATTCACATTGCAGGATTATGTGCTTAAACCATGTCAGGTGTGGATTTAAAAATGACTCAGTTTGAGTGGCCTTTCATACCATGGAAACACAGGAAAATGGACCTGGGGGGAAAAGACAAAAGGAATCACAGTAATGCGTTAAACACAGATGTACTATTTGCAAATGAGGACCATAAATGTGTCAGTGAGGACAAACAGTGAGTGAAGGCGTGGAGACGGTGTACAGCTGGGGACACACCGGAGTGGGCATGTCCTCTCCTGCTGCGTAGCCTCTGAGAGCTTTCGTCCAGATGAATGAGTGATTCATCAGATTGTGATCATGGACGTTTGTTCCACCTTGTTCTAGCAGATATTCACACTGTTGAGCTGTTCAGAGCTGCCAGGTGTCCTCTGGGATTACTGCCTGTGTTATTTCAGCTGAATAATGTCTGGGGGGGGGGGGTAAATTGATAGTATTTAATTTGATGTAGATGTTTTATCTGTTTTTTAAAATGATAATAATGCATGTGTACATGTGTGTTTGTGTTCGTGTGTGTGTGTGTGTGTGTGTGTGTGTGTGTCTGTGTGTACGTGTACGTGTGTGTGTGTGTGTACATGTGTGTGTGTACATGTGTGTGTGTACGTGTGTGTGTGCGTGTGTGTGTACATGTGTGTGTGCGTGTGTGTGTGTACGTGTGTACGTGTGTGTGTGTACGTGTGTGTGTGTGCGTGTGTGTGTGTACGTTTGTGTGTGTGTGTGTGTGTGTACGTGTGTGTGTGCGTGCGTGTGTGTGTGTGCGTGTGTGTGCGTGCGTGTGTGTGCGTGTGTGTGTGTGTAGGTATGCGGATCCTGGTCAATCTGCTTCTGGACACCCTCCCCCATGCTGGGTAACGTCCTCCTGCTCTGTTTCTTCGTCTTCTTCATCTTCGGCATCATCGGTGTGCAGCTGTGGGCGGGGCTACTACGTAACCGCTGCTACCCTGAGGAGAACTTCACCCTGTGAGTCTCCGACCTGCACCACATTTACATACAGCATCACCAGCACTTTGATCTCTCTCCTAGCAACCAGCCCGTCCACGATTTGAGGTCAACGGCTTGGTCAGTTCTTTTCTAAGCACTGTGAAGAAAACATGATGAAACTGTGATCGTTGACTTTATGTGTCTGCTA
>NC_135218.1:24289008-24292100 GCF_052324685.1 Brachyhypopomus gauderio | reverse complement strand
CATACACATATTCCCCTGATTGTAAAAGTCTTCAAGTGGATTTGTTGGCGATGAAGAAAGAACAAACAAACTCCACCTGCTCCCTCTCCTGAGACTACACACACACACACACACACACACACCCACACACAAACACACACACACAAACACACACACACAAACACACACACACACACACACACACACACACACACACACACACACACACACACACACACACACAAACACACACACACACACACACTCAGAACACATGCACACACACACACACACACACACACACACACACACACACACACACACACACACACACACACACTCAAAACACATGCACACACACACTTAAAACACACACACACACACACACACACACACACACTCAAAACACACGCACACACACACTTAAAACACACACACACACACACACTCTCTCACACACACACACCCACACACACACACACACTCTCACACACACACACACACACACACACACACACACACACCCTCTTTGTCTCTGTTTGTATCATTCCACCTTTATTTTCTTTGCTGCTCCTTCTGTGGTTGCAGCATATTGTACAGCCTGGATGTCTAAAACCAGAGAGAGAGAGAGAGAGAGAGAGAGAGAGGGAGGGAGGAGGAGAGACAAGAAGAGAAACATCCCTCAAGCTCTAGTTTGTAGGCAGTCTTCTCTCTCTCTCTCTCCCTCTCTCCCTCTCTCCCCTTTCTCTATCTCTCTCTCTCTCTCCCTCTCTCTCTCCCTCTCTCCCCTTTCTCTATCTCTCTCTCCCTCTCTCTCTCTCTCCCTCTCTCCCCTCTCTCTCGCTCCTTCTCTCTCTCTCTCTCCTCTCTCTCTCTCTCTCTCTCTCACACACTTCAGCTGTACCGTCTGTTCTTCTGAATCAGGATCAGATCATGTGACCCACACCGCTCTGCTCCTGTACGCCACTGAGCTCTGATTTAGAAACTAGAAACAAACGAAAAACCATACGAAGCCCATGAGTATGTGACCTTTGACCCCACTCACATTCTGTTCGGTCCCAGTTGCATTGTCTTCTTTGGCTGATGCATATGGAGGAGTGGAAGTGACCATCTGTTAGAGTTAGGATCAAAGTCAACAACATCCCAGTTTACCAGTGTCCTCATTTATCTTTTCTCCATGTCAAACAAACAGCCATGTATCAATTGGCAGTACTGATGAGATTGTTCATGGATCTATTTTCTTTTCCAAAGCTTCTATTAAGAGTTTTCAGTGTGTGTGTGTGTGTGGGTGTGTGGATGTGTGTGAATGTGTGATTGTGGGGGTGTGTGTGTGGGTGGGGGTGTGTGAATGTGTGATCTAGGGGGTGTGTGTGTAGGTGGGTGTGTGTGTGGTTGTGGGTGGGGATGTGTGTGTGTGTGGGTGAGGTGTGTGGGTGGGTGAGGTGTGTGTGTGTGTGTGTGTGTGTGTGTGTGTGTGTGTGTGTGTGTGTGTGTGTGTGTGTGTGTGTGTGTGTGTGTGTGTATCTGATCAATAGAGAGCATTGATGGCAGGATACTGAATCACCTAATAATGACACACAGGGAAGGGGGAAGAAAGGAGAGAAGAGAAGGAAGAGGGAAGAGAGAAGAATAGAGAGAGGAGAAGAGAAGAGAGGAGAATAGAGAGAGGAGAAGAGAGAGAGGAGAGAGAAGAGAGGAGAAGAGAGAGAGGAGGAGGTAGAGAGAGGATAAGAGAGGGGAACAGAGAGCAGAAGAGAGAGGAGAAGAAGGGAGGAGAGAGAGGGGGATGAGAGAGAGAGGGAGGAGAGAGAGAAGGAGAGAGAGGAGATGAAAGCTGATACACAGCACCATAAAGGCTCAGTTTTCACCAGCCTGATTCAGGGATGCGTCCCCTTCTATTGTGAAGCTGCCCGTGTGTGTGTGTGTGTGTGTGTGTGTGTGTGTTATTAACTGCTTTCACTTTGTCTATTCACACACAGTAATCTAATAAGCCGGTGCTTTAGCTGAACAGAGGAGTCTGCAGGATTCAGCTCAACAGAGTCTGACACATTCACATTAATGAAGAGCTTATTACATTCCAGAGTGTGTGTACGTGTGTGTATGCGTGAGTGTGTGTGTGTGTGTGTGTGTGTGACTGCATTATTATTGTCATTCTTTAATGCACATTTAAGACGCACGTTTTGTCGTCATGATGTCTTCCTGAATGCTAGTGTGAGTTCTCTGCTGTGATCCTGAAGTTCACGTTTCTGAGTTGTCTTCACGGCACTAAGCTCGTTGGTCGTAATTTCCCATCAAAGGTCAACGTGTGTGTAAACTGCCACTACTCACTGGGACGTCCACAATGTCATTTTCGTCTGGATCGCACAAAAGTTTCATTTGCTTTAAGTTTGTGATAAGAGTTCAGTGAGCTAATGAGAAAAGTTTAGTCATTTATCTGCCTTTTGTGTAGTACGTTACTGGTTTCAAATATTTCTTCTGCGAGTAAATTCATCTCGTCACAATGACTCCCTATTAAATGAAGTTTAACATTCAAATTAGAAAAATAATAGGAAATCATAAAGTCAACCTAAAGAGATGTCATTACTCATGTTCACCTCTGGCAGCATCTCACTAAGATGTCTGCACACAATACGAAGCTCTCATCAAAAACAGAATATGCACTGTGATTTCTTACTCTGCGATTTCCTAGCCGCAAGTGTCTGACTTGTTAGTTTTGAGCAAATTGCAGGTTGACTCTTATGCATTTTCAATTTTTATTTATTACAAAATGTGTTTCTCGTTAAGTATATGGCAGATAAACCTATACTGTCATATACACTATATGTCTTTGCATCTGTCTCCAACTTTCTTTGTGTTTCAACTTCTCTAGTATTTACATTTTGTATTTATCCAAAACCATAAATGTAAATGTTGGGCTTGTCTAGAGAAAAATATTAATATAGGCATTGATTACGAAATGGAAAAGTTTACACACAAACTTAATTTAACATGGTAATAATTAGGTGATTTGCTATGCGGTATTTAAATGGATTAAGCTGACATAAATATTGCATATAAAAACACTTCTAAAAGCCTTAACTAAATCAAATAAAGTTAACTCTTCAATTGTTATT
>NC_135218.1:24211508-24284008 GCF_052324685.1 Brachyhypopomus gauderio | reverse complement strand
GACAAAGGGCAGAAAACAGAATGAACAACATGGAGCTAATGTCATGGTAACCAGTCCAATCCTGACAAAAACAGTTAATACTGTGTGAAATCAGACATAGAGCAGCACCGTATATCCAGAATGGAATCATCTTTTTTCAAAATTCACGTTGTGTGACAATTCGACTACAAGGAGCTTCAACTTTTAATGCAGTTGTTGGGAGATTTTGAATGGGTGTCATTTTAGTTTGCACCCTGTTGATTATTTGAAAGAGTGAGTAGTTATTTGAGAATGTGTGTGTGTGTGTGTGTGTGTGTGTGTGTGTGTGTGTGTGTGTGTGTGTGTGTGTTGTGTGTGTGTGTGTTTGTGTGTGTGGGTGAGATGGAAAGGGAGAGAATTTGTGGTGACGATCATGTCAGATTAGTCAGATTTGAGCATCATACTGAGAACGGTAATTGGGCAGTGCTGCCCTAGACAGAGTTGTACTTTACGTGTGTGTGTGTGTGTGTGTGTGTGTGTGTGTGTGTGTGTGTGTGTGTGTTTGTGTCAGTATTGACACAGTATGAGTCAGTATTGAGCATACTGAGAACAATAAACGGGCAGTGATGCCCTAGACAGAGTTGCCAGGTGTGTGTGTGTGTGTGTGTGTGTGTGTGTGTGTGTGTGTGTGTGTGTGTGTGTGTGTGTGTGTGTGTGTGTGTGTGTGTGTGTGTGTGTGTGTTTGATTAGAATCAGCACTCAGTGTGTGCTGTCTGCTTCTGTTGGGAAATCGCACAATATTAATGAGTCAATGAAACATTTGTGATAATTATTGCTTTGATTAGGAATCGCACGACCAGAGACGGGCCTGGTGCTCCCTGTACATGGTGTTTGTGTGTGTGAGAGAGGGAAGAAGGGGGAGAGAGAGAGAGAGAGAGAGAGATAGAGAGAGAGCATGTTTACAGGACCAAAATTCCCTCTGCAGGGTGCCAAGTCCAGTCATGTCTGTAAGGTTTCCATAGCAACTCTTCTTTAATTGAGGCAGCCATGAAATGAGAAGTGAGAGAGGAGAGAGCAAGAGAGAGAGACAGATAGACAGACAGGCAGAGAGAGAGAGAGAGAGAGAGAGATAGATAGACAGGAAGAGAGAGAGAAGTGCGATGGGTTAAATATAGCGTCATGACGCACCGTTTTTGGGCGATCACGAGAGTTAGGCGCATGCCTATCTGAGCTCCTTTAATGTCTGCGTGTACGGCTCGAGGCCACACACACACACACACACACACACACACACACACAGAGTCAATCACAGTATCTGCCCCATTCATGATGTGTGAGTCACCATGCAAACACCCCCCCACCACCACCATGTAAACGTGCGGAGCAGCCGGCGACGAGCGCTGCCGTGACTACTCGTTGTTTCCGTAGTTCCGTCGTTCCGGCTGTAGCGGAACCCGCCTCGCTCGCGGCCGTGTAATTTCCAGCTCGGAGGCGTGCGCTCTGGACACGCCCACTCCCAGCCATTCATGAGAATTATGAATTAAGTTTAAAGCTACATGTTGCTAGCGTTTTGTTTGACAGTAAATACCAACCATGTGAGCCGTGCTTCCTGTCGGAGGACAAACATTCCTTTCTGCGTAAAGTAAATTTAGATGACTTAATAATGGTTAACAAGGTTTCTATGGAAACTGTCTTTTTACCTCCACTGGTGCTAAATATGGGCAATTGTCCTCAGTTACATAGACACATACAGCATATAATTATCTGTGTTGTACACACACACACACACGCACGCACACACACACACACACACACACACACACACACACACACACACACACACACACACACACACACACACACACACTCATTTGAGTTGGCCCATTTGCTTGTGCAAGGATGAGTCCCGTTCTGTAATCCGTCTCTCTTTTGTTCTCCCTCTACATAGCGGCACGGTCGCAGTTCCTTGTACCGCCACTGGGGGCGCCCTCACCCTCAGCCCGCCTGGAGCCGGCGCTCTAGCTGGAACAGCGTGGGCCGTACCACCCGTGGGCTGGCCGTAGGGGGAAGCCTGCGTGTGCGTGGCCCTCACTCCCACCCGGGCGAACGCGAGTCCCTCCTCTCGCCCCCTCCCCCGCTCTCCCACGCCCCCCCACCGCTCTCGCGCCGTTACCCCCCACGACGCCACCGCCGCGCCCTCTCCCTGGAGCTCCCCGAGTGTCTCCAGCTCCCGCCACCCCCGCCACAGCGCCCCCCTCTGCCCAGGAAGAAGAGCTTCTGTGGGGACCGCGGTGCGGGCGAACACCAGGACTGTAATGGGAAGGGTCCGGGCCCCCAGGTGCCGCTGCTGAGTGAGGTTTACCCACAGCTCAACGCTCGCAAGGACCGGCCCAACTTGGACGAGGAGACTGACTATGTGAGTTTGATTAATTGATCATCACACAGGTTTCAAAGAGCAAAGTATCTACAGTAACTTCAGGAAAAATACAATACAATATGCCTAATTTTATACCGAATTACTGTTCTATGATTAACAGCAATTAACAGCAATTAACAGCAATTAACAGTGTGTAATCACTGCACATAACGTTCCGATATGTTCACATTCCATCACAGTCACATTCCATTACAAACGCATTCCAATTCCATCACATTCCAGTTCCATCACATTCCAATTCCGTCACATTCCAGTTCCATCACATTCCAATTCCATCACATTCCAGTTCCATCACATTCCAATTCCGTCACATTCCAGTTCCATCACATTCCAATTCCATCACATTCCAGTTCCATCACATTCCAATTCCATCACATTCCAGTTCCATCACATTCCAATTCCATCACATTCCTATTCCATCACATTCCAACTCCATCACATTCCAATTCCATCACATTCCAACTCCATCACATTCCAATTCCATCACATTCCAGTTCCATCACATTCCAACTCCATCACATTCCAACTCCATCACATTCCAATTCCATCACATTCCAGTTCCATCACATTCCAACTCCATCACATTCCAATTCCATCACATTCCAGTTCCATCATATTCCAACTCCATCACATTCCAACTCCATCACATTCCAACTCCATCACATTCCAGTTCCATCACATTCCAATTCCGTCACATTCCAACTCCATCACATTCCAATTCTGTCACATTCCAACTCCATCACATTCCAATTCTGTCACATTCCAATTCCATCACATTCCAGTTCCATCACATTCCAATTCCATCACATTCCAACTCCATCACATTCCAATTCCATCACATTCCAGTTCCATCACATTCCAACTCCATCACATTCCAACTCCATCACATTCCAATTCCATCACATTCCAGTTCCATCACATTCCAACTCCATCACATTCCAATTCCATCACATTCCAGTTCCATCACATTCCAACTCCATCACATTCCAACTCCATCACATTCCAATTCCATCACATTCCAGTTCCATCACATTCCAATTCCGTCACATTCCAACTCCATCACATTCCAATTCTGTCACATTCCAACTCCATCACATTCCAATTCTGTCACATTCCAATTCCATCACATTCCAATTCCGTCACATTCCAACTCCATCACATTCCAATTCCGTCACATTCCGATGTGTTGCTAGATTTATGTAGATGAAGAGCTCTGTGAACACATACACCAGTACATCATTACCGCCACTCCAACTGGCTGCTGAGAACAGAAATTATGGGTACTTATTAAGATGTTTGCGAGGGAGGAAAGTTGACATTTGGAGCAATAATGATGCATTATTAACTCTAGAGGTTTCCACAGAACATGCCTGCTCTGGATGGTTTACGAGTTGCAGTGTTTGTAGAGGTTCTTCATGCTGTTTGAGTGTTTGGGTTTTGTGCTGGCGTTAATAGAATGTACTGGGCTGAAAATTGACCCGTTCGTTAAAGACACTACCCCCAATTGCTAAGTTGGTAATAACAATGCTGAGTGCTCGTGTTTGTACACGCATTTGTCTGTGCGTGTATGTGGTATTTATTTATTTTGATCGTGTTTGTGTTTTTTTTTTAAGAGCCTGTGTTTTCGAATTCAGAAGATGATTGAGGTGTATCGGCCTGACTGGTGCGAGACAAGGGAAGACTGGTCCGTCTACTTGTTTTCACCCCGGAACAAGTGAGCCCACAACATTGGTTCCTACCTGTGCACTGGAATTTCACCGATTAATGTAATTGCTGCTTATCTGTGAAATGGGAGAAGCTCCATAAATTGACCTATGAATCAGCGTTCCTCTACCTGAAGAACACCTTGAACACACTGAACGCACTTTCAGTGGATTCATTACAAAGTCAAACCCATGGGCTATAATATATTTTGGTATCACTTCATAAATAATTCAGTAGATCATCTCAAATCCCCACAGCTGGTCTCATCTGATGCTCTTCACCTGGTCTCATCACCTGGTCTCATCTGAGTTCCCAGGATCGTGTTTTTATGATTAGCTTTGTTTGGGTGTTGACTTTATCGAATGGATTTCAAGAATTTGTTGACAAAGAGAGTCACCCTAGTTCCGGATGTGGCTATCTTTTTTAGCACCTCCAAAAATATTTCCAGCAACATCTTTCGACCGCTGTGGTGTGTTATTCTCTTTCTCCTCCTTTACACACTCTCTCTCTCTCTCTCTCTCTCTCTCTCTCTCTCTCTCTCTCTCTCTGTGTAATTCAGTGGGCTGTGTGTGGTCTGACCCAGAGGAAGGCAATTTACTGTACAGTCCGCAGGAACATTCAAAAGGAAAAAAGTGAGAGATACAGATAGTGGGAAGGGTGGTTGAAAGAAGAGATGCATAGAAGGAGAGTGGAGAGGATGGAGGGATGGAAGGGAAAGAGGAATGGAGGGATAGAGATGGACAGGGAGGTAAATGTGGAGCTGTGGTGAGTGGAGCATGACGGAGGAGGACGTACGAACGAACAGCAAACTGGGAAGTGGGTGGAGGTGAATGTGCAGCATGGAGCTGTCCCTCTGGCTTTTCTCTTCTGACTCTCTCTCTCTCTCTCTCTCTCTCTCCCTCCCTCCATCCCTCCCATCCTCTTTCTTCAGGTTCAGGCTGACCTGTCAAAGGATCATAGCCCACAAACTCTTCGACTACGTGGTGCTGGCCTTCATCTTCCTCAACTGCATCACGGTGGCGCTGGAGCGTCCCAAGATCCACCAGGGCAGCCTGGTAGGCTCCGCCTCTTCCTTTCACCCGGTGCGGCCCAAATCCTCTTCACCACACTCAGCCCTCCGTCTCCACCTTCACCTCCACCTCCACCTCCCCCTCCGCGGTTCCCAGGCGTAGCACACTTAACCCCGCAGAGAAGCACCCGCCCGCGCCTTTCAAAAGGTTGCCGTGGTGACCCACGCCGGCTCCGTCCTACGTGCGGAGCTCAGAGTGTCTCGAGCCCAGCTCACAGCTCACCTGAGCAGGAGCTCTGACAGTGGCAGAGAGAGTTCTAGAAAAGTGAGCTTAGTTTTGTTCTGCTTGAAGCAACTACTGCAAACCCCGGTGGAAAATTCAGCAGGTTAATTGTGCCAACGGACGTGCAAACACAACACACAGCATAATATAATTGCTATGGATTCCAAATCTGTTACTTCACCAATAATGTTGAATCCATATATAGCATCATGAAGCAAGGACTGTCCGAACCTAGCTGTTTTGAATCCACCCTGCAAGATTCTGGCTAATCTGATATTCTGGTTGGCGTGGATGTGTGGAGTTTTTGATAACACTCTGAAGCTTGTTGAAGACCAGGTCAGAGTTGATTAGAATAAGCAGGAACTGCTCACTCCTGTCTTCATTAGTTGGTGCAGCTTTTTCGGGTCGACCTCAGCGCACATTTCCGCACATGCCCTAATCCTGTAGTGTAAAGGCAGGATATTACTGTCAGTCCAAGGCCCCAGTTTCCCTCACAGTGTCGTTCTCAGCTCAGGTCTACCTGCCCAGCTTGATTTTATTGCTTAATTTCTTCTTTTTTCTTATTTTACTTCTCCCTCTTTCTTCCCCTCCCTCTCTCGCCCTCTCTTCCTTCCGCTCTCTTCCTCTCTCTCTCCTCCTCCACATCTTTCCTCCTCTCCCTCACTCTTTCTCTCTCACTCTCTCTCCCTTTCTCTTTCTCTCTCTCTTTCTGCAGGAGCGAGTCTTTCTCACCATCTCTAACTACATCTTCACTGCTATCTTTGTTGCGGAGATGACTGTTAAGGTAAACACATCTCTGCGCATGCGTAAACAGCTGTCAGCCCCTGTCAAAAAACACGCTCCTGGGTGCCATGGAGACTTCACCGAAGATCCCATCACCACAGCCATCCGCTCTCCTGCAAGACCTCCATTAGTTGTTTACTGAGACAATCCTGAACGGGTTCTCGCTGAATAATCTCGAGTACCTCTGCCAAATACGTCTCTGTTTTAAACTACAGTTATGTTTTAGAGCAAGTTAAAAGCAAATGCAGCTTTATTTCGTTATGCTATTGGTTTGCCGTCTCGTCTTTACCAGAGCAGCCGTGGTTCCTCTCGAGGTCTCGTCCTCTTGCTCTCGGAGCGGTTTTACTTGCCACTGTCGTCTTGGGTTGTACTTTATGGACCTGGACCCAGACTGTGTTCGTATGATAACGTGTCATGAAAGGCACAGTAGAACCAGTAGTGAAAAGTTTGCAGCTTCCTCCACACACGTGACTACGATGGTCCTGCTCGGGCTTTCTGAAGGAAAAGTGGCTTTTTTTTTTTTTAAAGATTATGTTTTATGACTCTTAAAATGATTTATTCATGTATTATGTCTGTTCATGCTGTATCATGCTTTAAATATCCTTTTTAATAGTCCAGAATCATGTATAATTTAGTCAGTCTGTCACACTTCATGGTTTCTTGCTGAGATGAACTTCGTTATGGATGAATTCTCACAAATAACAAAGATAGGGCTACTTTTACAATTTAACAAAATCTGATATTTAAGTGTTTCTTCCTGTACCCTATCAGGAGAATCTCTAATTTGTGTAATAGCTTTTAAACATTATCAACATACACATTAACTAATGTGTTCCAGATCAACTCTAAAAAGCGTTCATGAGCACATTGTGAAATTTGGAGTCTGAGTGGATGTGTTGAATTGTCTTGGCTTAGTGTCTGTGTCCAGTTTGTGGGGCTGAGAGGCACAAGACCACTGTGATCTCTAGAACCGGGTTATGTAGAGTGCTGAGGAGGATATCTCCAGAGGTTCACTCAGGACCGCGCAGGAGTGTAGTGACACCATGCTGGTGTTGATGAACTCTGAGACAGAAATGTGTGTGTGCATCAACCAGAGGTGTCAATTCCAGGTTCAGAAAGTAAAAGTCCTCACCAGGATTTTGCTCAGGCTTCCTGGATTGTGCAGATTCCACTAATTATACCTGGATTGCACTAATTAGAAAATCTAGCAAGCTCGAGCAAAATCCTGGTGAGGACTTTTACTTTCTGAAACTGGAATTGACACATTTGGCATCAACGCATGCGTGCATGGACACATATATGTATGTGCATACACACTCACACACACACACACACAATTCTGTATTGTAATTCTCAAAGACTGACTTATCTTAGCCATTTCGTCAATCTCTCTTCTTCTCCCCGATATCTCTGTGAGACGCACAAAACCCACACACACTAATGACATGGCTGCCGGCATGTTTGTTCACCTGTGAGCTCTCAGGAAGAGGTGCACACCCGACCGGCTTACTGGCACCTCTGCACCGGTGGAATGCGGGAGGCCAATCATTGCCACCTTCCCCATCCTGCCACCGTGCATGCTCAGCGCGCCGTGGCAACAGTTGGCATGGCTCCCGCTGCTCGGAGTTCAGCCGCCGCTGGGGAGCAGAGGTGTGAGTGTGGAGTGGGTCTCGCTGGTGTCAACAGCACCACTGAGCTGTTAACTCGCCTGTCTCGCGCTCTCTCTGTCTGTCTCTCTGTCTGTCTACGGGTCGTCCAATGCTGTTTCCCACAAGCCCCTCCTAGGAATCTGCTCGGGTTCCATCGGGTTTTCCTGTAATGAAATCTCTGTTGGTTTTTGTTTGCCCCTGTGAAGTCTGTGGGAAAGTTCATCCAATGGGTGAAATGACTCTCTCTCTCTCTCTCTCTCTCTCTCTCTCTCCCCTAGGTCGTGTCTATGGGATTGTATCTGGGAGAACGTGCCTACCTGCGCAGCAGCTGGAATATTCTGGATGGCTTCTTGGTCTTCGTGTCTCTAATTGACATTGTGGTGTCGATGGCGGGCGGTGCGAAGATCCTGGGTGTGCTACGGGTTCTCAGGCTCTTGAGAACATTGCGCCCCCTCAGGTAGGGAGTACTTACAGCAAGAGGAGTCGTGAGTTTGTTAGTGTGTTCCTTGATGGTACAGAGTATTTAAGTACTTAAAACACAGAAAGATGTATTTGTCATGGTGTTATAAGTAATACAGTTAAGAAGTAATACTGGTTTAAGATGAAATTTGAGGAATTTATTATAAGTATTATGATAATATGAGAATTAGTAACATGTAGGTGAAGTAACCTTGACATGTCATGGCCTGGCGGTTAGGGAACTGGTCTTGTGACCGGAGGGTCGTGGGTTCGATTCCCAGACAGGCCATGACTGAGGTGCCCTTGAGCAAGGCACCTAACCCCAACTGCTCCCCGGGCGCCGGGCTAGGGCTGCCCACCGCTCTGGGCACGTGTGATCCACAGCCCCCTAGTAATCACTAGTGTGTGTGTGTGTTCTGACTGCACAGATGGGTTAAAAGCGGAGGACAAATTTCGATTGGGGTGTAAAAATCACAATTGACAAAATATGGCACATTTTTTTTTTATCATGAATTTCATTGATAGTCTCTTACAACTCATTAAGACCCAAATCACTCAAACGGTCATTGAACTTCTCAGTCATAAGATAATAGAAAGTAATTGGAAGCTTCAGACAAAAGTCCTCATTTATCCTCAGATTCCCCACATTTACCCCACATTTACCCCACATTTACCTCACATTTACCCCACATTTACCCCACATTTGGTGTGTGTGTGGGCCCTCAGTAAAGTGTCAATGTTTTCATTTGAAACTGATAATGTGCATTCAATCTTCTCTCTGTAAGGTTATTCTGCCTATTTTTAGACCTTTCACTGCATTTCAATTGGTTTTGTCAAGGTAAACCACTGAATACCATCAGATGATCACCTCTCTTCATGAGTCCTGCATACTCTCTTGTGAAGCTTTTTATAAAGCGTGTTCTTAAGACAGATGCACACACACACACACACACACACACAGAGCCTCCCCCGTCGGTGTCCACCTGTCTGCTAGCATGAAACACTGGAGTATGGCATGTCTGCACCTGCTCCCACGAGATGCAGGTGCGGTCAACACACACTCCTTTCTAGCTCAGGCATGTGTGCTATGCATTGGATCAAGTTCACGATTATTTACCAACTGCTGTGTTGAGATTGAGAACTTTAAGTACAGACATGCTGTGCCCTTTATATCACCAGTATACAAGATGTAGTGTGTAACAGACATAGGTTCAGTCTTTTATTAGCCTAAGGCCACAACAGAGACCCGTCAGCTTCTCTGTTTGAACCATGCTAATTTAAAAAATTCAGGCTTATGCGCTTATAAGTCAGAATCATATTTTCAGTGGTCACCACAGCTGCAGTTTCAAGAAACTTCAAGAATTTGGTACCCTCCAAAATAAGTAAGAGGGGCGTCTCTGTGAGCTGTTTGGGAGAACTGACGGAAGCAGATTTAGCGCTAATACCTCTGTCGGCTCTCAAGGGTAATGAAGAGACAGACAGAGGGTTGGTACCCGCTGCATTTAGCAACTCTGTCGGCAGCGCTAACGCTCTAGCGCGTAGCCGCTCTGTCAGCTCTGGTTGAGGGAGCAGAGGCAGCGCTAACAGCCCTGCGTGCACCGGTCCATTAGCGATGCTGCTAGCAGCTTCACAGCAGCCTTGTGCAGCAGGTAGTTTCAAGATAAGGTTCAGAGTTCCTTTTTGGGGTTTGACAGACAAACTCTTTGATTGCTCCTCTATTTTGTCTTTTGTTTTGTTTTGTTTGGTGCTAAACATTGGAGCTAAATGCTAAAATGTAGATTCTATGTCTCTGTCAATGGCAACAGTTAATCCATCACGGGTAGGCTATAACTCTTAGACAAAGGTTAGCACAAGACCATGGTGTGACGGGCAGGTGTGAGCAACAAAAAGGAAGCGATCACGCCAAGTCTCAGGGAAAAAGGGTGGTTTAATATAAAGTGTGCAAACCTAAAACCCGTGCAATAGATCCAAATTAAGGATATAATGACCAGCGGTCAACTGGTACAAAGACAAGACATATATAGACAGACAAACGACCATCAGGTGGGAACGGATCACGGGCTCCGCCCACCTGAGGGGCGTACACGACGTCACAAAACAACAACAACACAGCCGCTGTGGACGGAGGCGGCCGGTAGGGGGCCGCCTCACCGTGACAGACCCCCCCACCAAGCCGCACTCCCCTCCACTGGGTGTGTGGCACACAGCGGCTGCACACAAAACATGAAGGGGCAGGAAGGCAGAGACAGGCAGGAACACACCTCCTGCCGTCCAGGAGCTGAAACATAAAACACAACACATTACACAGCTCACCTCCCCGGGCGGGACCCTGGACCGGCCGGGCCGTTAACAACACAAAACCACGCCCCGGCCGGTCACAGGGCCCTCACGCCCTAACCGGCATTCAGCTGGTAAGCCCCATGGTGTGAGGACGAGGGGCTACGTCTCCTCTCTCGTCCCTCGTGTGTGTGTGGGTGTGCAGGCTACCTCTCCAAGGCGTGGCTACTTCACCTCCTGGACCTACCTCCTCCCAGAGCTGACCCCTGCCTTCTGCTAGGGGTCACCCCAGCCTCCTGGGGAGCCAACCCCTCCCGGGGCCTCTCATCTCAAGGTGGACTCCTCCACCCAACCCAGGAGCGCCAGAGACCGAGGCCCAGAGCACCCCCGACGCGGGCTAGGGAGCAGCCCCAAGGGCCTCCTGGTCACCCCCGGGCAGGAGGGAGGATCTCCATCCCCAGCAGGAGCTTTTCAGACCGGAGTCCCATGGTCCCCAAACATCTGGGGGCCCCAGCCCTCTAGGGAGGGGCTCTTCACGACCGGGCTCCGGTCACCCCACAACACAAGGGGACTCCTGCCAGGTGGAGACCCCCACAAGGTCCAGGAACACTGCCAAGGAGAAGCACCTGCACAAAGAACACAACCTCACACACACACACACGCACCACACACATATACAAACACGAAACACAAACGCGCCCTACCCTATTCAGGGCCTCCCTCGGGAGAGACGCCCTCCGTGCCACACCCCATGGCACGGGACCACAGCCGGTAGGGGGCCGCCTCACCGTGACACATGGCAACATTACGGATAGTGTTGCCACCTGTCCCGGTTTTCCCGGGACTGTCCCGGTTTTCACGTGCCTGTCCCGGTTTGTCCCGGTTTTTCTTCTTTTTAATATTCGGTTCCGGCAAACCACGATTCAGACTGTTTCTGGACACTTGAAATCTGTAATTTTTTCTCGCTGTGTCCATCTTAAACCCCTCCGGTAACATTTTACATTTGCCAGTGTCCTTGTTTTTTGTCAGACCTAGGTGGCAACCCTAATTACGGATCATTATTATTATCTAAAGCAAATATGCATGTTTAGTTTGCACTGGAACTAACTTATTACTGCATATTTTACCACATATTACTACTACTTCTTTTTCATATTAGTTCACAGTAATAAAATAATCATAAGCCCACTCTTAATCATAAGAGTGTGAGAGGTTACCTCTCTTATTGGTCATTTATATGCATATTCATGACTTTGGTAATAATATTTGGAATATTTGTGATCTCTGTATTTCAGGGTGATTAGCCGGGCTCCTGGGTTGAAGTTGGTGGTGGAGACCCTGATCACCTCGCTGAAACCCATCGGGAACATCGTCCTCATCTGCTGTGCCTTCTTCATTATCTTCGGCATCCTCGGCGTGCAGGTCGGACACGATTCTCTCCCGTCGGGATGCTCTGATCATCTCCACACTGAGTCTCCCTGCTGTGTGTCACAGTGCAGTGGCAGTCAAGCTGATCTCTCTCACCTCGTGGCTCTCTCACCCAGACTGGCCCCCCCCCCCCCGGTCCCCCCTGTCCCCCCTGTCCCCCCCTGTCCGTATCTCCTGCTGTCTGTGAACTCTCCGCCAGTAACGAAGGATGAAAGCTCATCTCAGAGTTGTCTCTCACACTGTACTCCATAGTATCTCCAGTTATTTTTGCCTCATAATATTACCTTGGGGACCTTAATGAAACATTCATTAATGTTTGTGTGTGTGTGTGTGTGTGTGTGTGTGTGTGTGTGTGTGTGTGTCCGTCTAGCTTTTCAAAGGCAAGTTTTATTACTGTGTGGGCCTGGATGTGAAGAATATAACCAATAAGTCCGACTGTCTCTTGGCTAAACACAAATGGGTTCATCACAAGTACAACTTCGACAACCTAGGGCAGGTACGGGCCCTGGGCCAGCCGAGCACGTGAGGGGCTTCAGATTTCAATTTCAGGGACAGAACGCAGTTTCCCTCCAAACACATCCACTGTTTGGAGCCTGCTGTTGTCTCTCCCCAGGCCCTGATGTCTCTGTTTGTCCTGGCGTCCAAGGACGGCTGGGTCAATATCATGTATCATGGACTCGATGCAGTGGGTATAGACCAACAGGTGAGACAGAGCACCGTTACATACACACACACACTCACACACACACACATACATACATACATACATACATACATACATACACACACAGCAGAACGGATTAGCTCATGAAATTGTAATACTAATAAAAACTAATAAAAGCATTTATCTAACTCAAAGGGGGATTGGAGATTAAGTCTGGCCCAGGGAGACATGCATTATACCTACAGTTCCTTCATTTTCAATTAGCATTTCTCAGTCACTTGCTGCTTAGTATGAAAACAACCAATCACGTCCTCTCATTTGCTCGTTAATCTCCACTCTCTTGCCAAGCAGAGCTCTGGAACAGGGTAAATATTGACTTATACTTTTATTGGCGATATTTGACAACAGAACGCTCTCCTAGGACAAGGTGCTTTTTCTGCATATTCAGACCACCAGGAGAGACCACATACAATTTATTTTCATTGCAAAATAAATATTTTATTGCATTCATTATTTTTCATACTTGACCTTAAATTTTCATTATTTTCATTAATGACCGTCTTCATCTGGAGAATATCAGATATGGACACAATAAAATGGATTGTCCTTGGGCTAGTCTTATCATATACTGGAGTTACTCCCTCTCCCTCTCCTCTTCCCTCCTCCCCTCTCCTCTCCTCCTGTCTCCTCTCTCCTCTCTCTTCCCCTCTCCTCTCCTCCACTCTCTCCTCTCCTCTCTCTCCTCCCCTCTCCTCTTCTCCCCTCTCCTCTCGTCCCCTCTCCTCTCCTCCCCTCCTCTCCCCTCTCCTCTCCTCCTCTCCTCCTCTCTTCCCCTCTCCTCTCCTCTCTCTCTCCTCCCCTCTCCTCCTCTCCTCTCCTCCCCTCTCCTCTCCTCCTCTCCCCTCCCCTCCCCTCTCCTCTCCTCCTCTCCTCCTCCCCTCCTCTCTCCTCTCCTCCTCTCTCCTCTCTCTTCCCCTCTCCTCTCATCCACTCTCTCCGCTCCTCTCTCTCTCCTCCCCTCTCCTCTCCTCCACTCTCCTCTCTCCTCTCTCCTCCCCTCTCCTCTCCTCCTCTCTCCTCTCCTCCTCTCTCCTCTCTCTTCCCCTCTCCTCTCTCTCTCCTCCCCTCTCCTCTCTCTCTCCTCTCCTCTCTCTCTCCTCCCCTCTCCTCTCTCTCTCCTCCCCTCTCCTCCCCTCTCCTCTCCTCTCGTCTCCTCCTCTCCCCTCCCCTCCTCTCCCCTCTCCTCCTCTCTCCTCTCTTCCCCTCCTCTCTCCTCCCCTCAGCCGGTGACCAACAACAACCCTTGGATGCTGCTGTACTTCATCTCCTTCCTCCTCATCGTCAGCTTCTTCGTGTTGAACATGTTCGTGGGCGTGGTGGTGGAGAACTTCCACAAGTGCCGGCAGCACCAGGAGGTGGAGGAGGCCAAGAGAAGAGAGGAGAAGAGGCTCCGTCGCATGGAGAAGAAGAGGCGGAGTAAGAGGGGGAGAGGAAGGGAGCGAGGGGTGGATGGAGGGAGAGAACGAGGGAGAGAGAGGAGAGAGAGATTGGGAGGGAGCGAGAGAGCGAGGGAGAGAGAGATTGGGAGGGAGGGAGGGAGGGAGGGAGGGAGGGAGAGAGTGAGGGAGAGTGAGGGAGAGAGAGAGATTGGGAGGGAGGGAGAGAGCGAGGGAGAGTGAGGGAGAGAAAGATTGGGAGGGAGGGAGTGAGGGAGAGTGAGGGAGAGAGAGAGTGAGGGAGGTCACGGTATCACTGAAAGAGAAACCTGACGAAGGAAGAGAGCTGCAGAAGGAGAAAGAGCAACACAGGAAAAGAAACCGAGGGAGACGGATCAAGTGGCAAAGCTGGCGGGGCAGAAATAGACTCGGCTAATAACAGCAGTGGACAAGGCTCCTGTCCTCCTGTCCTCCTCCTGTCCTCCTCTGGGGAGTCTTCTCAGAGCAAAGGCAGAAGGATTAGAAGAGGGAGAGAACAGGGACAGATGACATGGGCAGGTAGAGAGTCAGATAACAACAAATCGATGTCCCTCTTTGAATCCTTGCTTATTAGAGCACTTATTAAGGCTTATTATGCTTCTGGGTCCTAATTACGTCTACACGGGCGGCAGCGAGAGCTCGAAGACGTGCTGCAGTGGGTCATTAGCTCTTTCAGGTGTGCTCCACTCGCAATGGGGTCACCATGCTTCCCAGCTCTCCCTCGTCTTCTGCAGAGGAGAAGCATTAATCACGCACTCGGCTTCTTTTCTCATCACTCCTCTCCACCGACTTTCATTTTCCCTTAATATCTCACTCCTGTCTCCCAGGTCTCACCTTATTTTATTTCTCATTTGTGACTCCTCTGGCTTATTTATCCCGCCCCTCACTCCATCTGCTGCTCTTGGTGTCAGATCATTCGTCTCCTGTCTCATCGTGATGGTGCTTTACCTCATTTGGGTTGTTCTCGCCACCCACGTCTCCACCACCACCACCACCACGTCTCCACCACCATCCATGTCTCCACCACCACCACCATCCATGTCTCCACCACCACCACCACATCTCCACCACCACCACCACGTCTCCACCACCACCACCACGTCTCCACCACCACCACCATCCATGTCTCCACCACCACCGTCCCATGTCTCCACCACCACCACCACATCTCCACCACCACCACCACCCACATCTCCACCACCACCACCACCACGTCTCCACCACCACCACCCACATCTTCACCACCACCACCACCACCCACATCTCCACCACCACGTCTCCACCACCACCACCCTTGTCTCCTCCACCACCACCACGTCTCCACCACCACCACCCACATCTCCACCACCACCACATCTCCACCACCATGTCTCCACCACCACCACCCACATCTCCTCCACCACCACCCACATCTCCTCCACCACCACCACCACGTCTCCACCACCACCACCCACGTCTCCACCACCACCACCCACATCTCCACCACCACCACATCTCCACCACCACGTCTCCACCACCACCACCATGTCTCCACCACCACCACCCACATCTCCTCCACCACCACCACGTCTCCACCACCACCACCCACGTCTCCACCACCACCACCCATGTCTCCACCACCACATCTCCACCACCACCATGTCTCCACCACCACCACCCACATCTCCTCCACCACCACCACGTCTCCACCACCACCACCCACATCTCCACCACCACCACCACATCTCCACCACCACGTCTCCACCACCACCACCCATGTCTCCTCCACCACCACCACGTCTCCACCACCACCACCATGTCTCCACCACCACCACCCACATCTCCTCCACCACCACCATGTCTCCTCCACCACCACCACGTCTCCACCACCACCACCCACGTCTCCACCAGCACCCATATCTCCACCACCACCCATGTCTCCACCACCACCACCCATATCTCCACCACCCGTCCCCACCACCACCCATGAACCGACCACCTTCACCACCAATGTTTCCTCCACCCTCATCCTATTTTGTTTTTGCCCGTTTGATGTTCCTCTAGGTACAGAATGACATGTTCTCTTAGATGCTGTTTCTTGCCTCACTGCTGCAGACTGCAGCAGCAGAGGAACCCAGACAGGAGCCTTGAACACCAAATCAGGGTCATGTCCATCCTGTGAGCATCTCCAAGTTTAGTGATGGACACTGTGGTCCGTCTCACTTGCCACACATTTCAGTGGGCATGTTGTTGCGTTAGCAACTGTTCTGCTATGTCCCCATTTTGAGCTTTAAGGAGTCATGGTAAAAGGAATCATTGATTGCTCTGGCTGGAAACTGTTCTGAGATCAGGAGGTCACTATGTTCAGAAGGAGTGGGCCATTCAACTACATGCAGTCTTTACAGTGGGAGCTTTTCACCTCCCCCTCTCTGTCTCTTTTATAAGGAGGTATTGGGTTCCTATAGTGCATATGGTAACATTAATACTTACTGTAGGCAATGGGAATTTTTGTATGGTAATTTTTTTTGTGTTTGAGAGGGTGCATTAATTTAAAAAGCACAGCTTTGCTTGACAGATCATATGAAAGACGAGAGCTGAACCTAAGACTGGATTCTCTCTCTCTCTCTCTCTCTCTCTCTCTCTCTCTCTCTCTCTCTCTCTCTCTCTCTCTCTCTCTCTCTTCCTTCCTTCAGAGGCTCAGAAGCTGCCATACTACGCTGCATATGGTCACGTTCGTCTGATGATTCACACCTTATGTACCAGTCATTATCTGGATCTCTTCATTACCCTAATCATATGCGTCAATGTCGTCACCATGTCCCTGGAACACTACGACCAACCAAAGGTCAGAACCGCTGCCACATGAGCTCGGGCCAATCAAACGCCAGAGAAAGCAGAGAAACTGTACCTCAATAAAAAACACAATAGATTGGAAGGTGTAGTTATATTGAATATGTGTTGACTGATTAAATTTAATAAGTGGGCGCTGGTCATTAATTTCTCATTCTCGTTATTGTCGTACCATTTTATTGCATCTGGTAGTATTCATGTCTAGCAGCCTATTGTGATTAGACAGCACCAGATAAATAAAGACGATCTGTCTCTTACTCTTTAACCATGCTGTCTCTCCCCCCTGTGTGTCTCTCCCACCCCTGTACCCCTGTGTGTCTCTCACCCCTGTGTCTCTCTCTCCCACCCCTGTGTCTCTCCCTTATCTCTGTCCCCATCTCTCTCTCTTTCTCTGTCTACTTTTCAATTTGTCTCTCTTTCTGTCTGCTTCTGTGTGCTTGTTGCTCTCTCTCGCTCGTCTCTCTCTCCCCTGTCTCTCTCACTCTCCCCTGTCTCACTCTTTCTCTCCATCTCTCTCTCTCTCTCTCTCCCATCACTCTCTCCCCTGTCTCTCTCTCGCTTGTCTCTCTCTCCCCTGTCTCTCTCTCTCCCCTGTCTCTCTCTCCCATGTCTCTCTCTCCCCGTCTCTCCCTCTCCCCTGTCTCTCTCTCTCCCCTGTCTCTCTCGCCCATCTCTCTCTCTCCCCTGTCTCTCTCGCCCATCTCTTTCTCTCCCCTGTCTCTCTCTCCCATGTCTCTCTCTCCCCTGTCTCTCTCTCCCCTGTCTCTCTCTCACCTGTCTCTCTCTCTCCCCTGTCTCTCTCTCCCATGTCTCTCTCTCCCCATCTCTCTCTCTCACCTGTCTCTCTCTCCCCTGTCTCTCTCACTCTCCCCTGTCTCACTCTTTCTCTCCGTCTCTCTCTCTCTCTCTCTCCCATCACTCTCTCCCCTGTCTCTCTCTCGCTCGTCTCTCTCTCCCCTGTCTCTCTCTCCCCTGTCTCTCTCTCTCCCCTGTGTCTCTCTCCCATGTCTCTCTCTCCCCGTCTCTCCCTCTCCCCTGTCTCTCTCTCTCCCCTGTCTCTCTCGCCCATCTCTCTCTCTCCCCTGTCTCTCTCGCCCATCTCTTTCTCTCCCCTGTCTCTCTCTCCCATGTCTCTCTCTCCCCTGTCTCTCTCTCCCTGTCTCTCTCTCTCCCCTGTCTCTCTCTCCCATGTCTCTCTCTCTCCCCGTCTCTCTCTCTCACCTGTCTCTCTCTCCTCAGTCTCTAGAGACAGCTCTGAAGTACTGTAATTACTTCTTCAGTTCCACCTTTGTGGTGGAGGCCACGCTCAAGCTCGTTGCCTTCGGCTTCCGTCGCTTCTTTAAAGACAGGTAGACACACACACACACACACACACACACACACACACACACACACACACCTAACACACACACACGCACGCACAAACACAAACTCACACATGCACATGCGCACATACACACACACACACATACCTACACACACACGCACACACAAACAAACACACACATGCACACACACACCCACACGTGCACGCATACACACACACGCATACACACACGCATACACACACACACATACACACACACACACACACACACACACACACCTAACACACACACACGCACGCACACACACACACGCACGCACAAACACAAACTCACACATGCACATGCGCACATACACACAAACACACACACGCACACACATACCTACACACACACGCACACACAAACAAACACACACATGCACACACACACCCACACGTGCACGCATACACACACACGCATACACAAACACATGTGCATGCACACAGCACAAAAACATATACACACAGACACCCTCACATCTATCCTGAAGTGATACAGGTGAAGTAGATAAATCATTCCTCTCTCTGCCTTCGTTTTTTTTCACTCTGGTGACTCTGGGAGCTGTTTTGCAGAAACATGCAGTAATTATGCCAATCTACTCCTTATGTTTATTAATGTATGCAGAGACACGCCACTTTTGATTTAATTGAGAAAACTCTGTCATGATTAGAAATCACTGTTTACACGGTTATAGTAATAGGAAGCATGCTTACTAAGATTTGTACTTGACACACAAGGTCATATGACATGATTCATGGTCTCAGTACTCATACATGGTGCCGACTCAGCTCAGCATTGCATATGTACCACTCACAAGAACTGTTGTGTAATCATAATTTATTATGCATGTCAAAGGTATTTCCTTAAAAAAAAGTGATTTCAAAATCAATTTGCATTTCTAATCTTACATCTGATATTCCTTTGTATTCCTAGTTGTATACATTAGAAATCTGCTTTTGCCTTCCATATTTGAAATCAAACATAATCAGTATTATATCATCTGTTAATTGTATGTGATTGGCTGAGTGTTGCAGATATATTTTATTACATCGTCCCGTAGCTGTATGTGATTGGCTGAGTGTTGCAGATATATTTTATTACATCGTCCCGTAGCTGTATGTGATTGGCTGAGTGTTGCAGATATATTTAATTACATCGTCCCGTAGCTGTATGTGATTGGCTGAGTGTTGCAGATATATTTTATTACATCGTCCCGTAGCTGTATGTGATTGGCTGAGTGTTGCAGATTATACCACGGGGTTTTGATGTTGCTTTGAATTTTGGCCCCTTTTTTGGCACGTGGAGATGGTTCTCTTGCCCACTTCTATTGTCATGTTCTTTAGGTAACACACATCCTTACATAAACATGTTCTTTAGGTAACACACATCCTTACATAAACATGTTCTTTAGGTAACACACATCCTTACATAAACATGTTTTTTAGGTAACACACATCCTTACATAAACATGTTCTTTAGGTAACACACATCCTTACATAAACATGTTCTTTAGGTAACACACATCCTTACATAAACATGTTCTTTAGGTAACACACATCCTTACATAAACATGTTCTTTAGGTAACACACATCCTTACATAAACATGTTCTTTAGGTAACACACATCCTTACATAAACATGTTCTTTAGGTAACACACATCCTTACATAAACATGTTCTTTAGGTAACACACATCCTTACATAAACATGTTCTTTAGGTAACACACATCCTTACATAAACATGTTCTTTAGGTAACACACATCCTTACATAAACATGTTCTTTAGGTAACACACATCCTTACATAAACATGTTCTTTAGGTAACACACATCCTTACATAAACATGTTCTTTAGGTAACACACATCCTTACATAAACATGTTCTTTAGGTAACACACATCCTTACATAAACATGTTCTTTAGGTAACACACATCCTTACATAAACATGTTCTTTAGGTAACACACATCCTTACATAAACATGTTCTTTAGGTAACACACATCCTTACATAAACATGTTCTTTAGGTAACACACATCCTTACATAAACATGTTCTTTAGGTAACACACATCCTTACATAAACATGTTCTTTAGGTAACACACATCCTTACATAAACATGTTCTTTAGGTAACACACATCCTTACATAAACATGTTCTTTAGGTAACACACATCCTTACATAAACCTGTTCTTTAGGTAACACACATCCTTACATAAACCTGTTCTTTAGGTAACACACATCCTTACATAAACATGTTCTTTAGGTAACACACATCCTTACATAAACATGTTCTTTAGGTAACACACATCCTTACATAAACATGTTCTTTAGGTAACACACATCCTTACATAAACATGTTCTTTAGGTAACACACATCCTTACATAAACATGTTCTTTAGGTAACACACATCCTTACATAAACATGTTCTTTAGGTAACACACATCCTTACATAAACATGTTCTTTAGGTAACACACATCCTTACATAAACATGTTCTCCTGTTGGTGGCCTTCTGTTTTAAAACTGCCCAGTTTGCATGTGACGTGTTGTGGAGGAGGCAGGCACAACGACGATCGTAGTGAAACACGTACTTTTATTGAACACAAAACGGAAAGTCCAGCACTAACGGTGCAAGCACTCTGATGCTGAGGCTTGCACGGGCATGAACTTTAGACAAAGACGAGCACACGACACCGCGCAAACGCACATTAAATAGGTGAATTACACAGACCCACGTGACCTCGAGACAAGGCACAGGTGTAACAAACGAACACGCTCACAAACAACCCACACCCACGGAACTACTAACATGGACATAACTGCACGCAGACGACGTAGCGGCACGCCCACAGAGAAGGGTCCGGAGCTGTTCCGTAACAGAACCCCCCGCCAGGGGCTCGCTACTCCCGGAGCGTCCCGCGCAGCTGGAAAGCCCCGAACCAACACCGACGGGCAGGTCCGGAGCTGCCGGGATCACGAGCCTCCGAGAGCCGTCACCCCCGACGGCGGGAACCGTCGCGAACAGCTCTAGCACACCCTCCCTGGGAAGACAGGGGAAAATACATTAAACAACGGCACAGCGACAAACACACACACTGGCACATGAAACACGAAAGGCACAAGAGGGAAAAGGAGATTAGGGAATAACAACGGGACAGACAAACATATGGGAACAGGCAGCCATGGCATCGCTCCGGCTGCCTGCCAAAGCGCAAACGGTGGCGCGGTCCCTCCTGGGGGCGCAGACGTAGCGGGCGGTACAGGCGGCGGAGTCCCTCCGGTCTTCGGGTTCTGACTCCGCGCGCGTTGCGCCGCTCGGGGCTCCCGCTGGCCGCACTCCCAGTGGCTTCCTTCGGGGAGCTTCGGTTCTCCCTTTGGGCGCGACCGGAGTCCTGGCTTTGTGCCTTGCGCCGGCTGGTGTCCGCAGCGGCTCCAAGGGCGCATGACACACCCACCTTGGACCGCTGACTACACCAGGAACCCCCTGCGCTCCTGGGGACGCCTTCGCCTCGCCCTCCGACGTCTCCATCTCCTCCTCGCTCTCGGCGACACTCCGACCCAGCGACATGGGTTCCTCCGGGGTCGGGCAGCGGGAACAGTCCATGCTGCTCGCCGCTGAGGGGGACCGAGGAACTTCCTTCTCCTCGTCGCTCTCTGAGGATGGTGCACAAACGGACGGAGGGCGGCTAACGTCCTCTTCCTCCGTACCGCAGCGCTCGGTGGAGTCCGAGTGAAGGGATGGAGGTGGACTGACTCCTTCCGCACCGTAGGGCTTTGTGAAGTCGGAGCGAAGGGATGAGGTGGACTGACTTCCTCCGCACCCTCCCCGTAATACACAGTTGGTGCTGAGTACAACGAGGGCGTAGGGCTGACCCCCTCCTCATCCGACCTCCGGGGAGCCGCTCCCATGGAGGGGTAGCCGCTAGCCCCGCCCTCGCTCTCTTCCTCCGAGTGTACTGAGAGGGGGGGACACCCCTCTGCATCGGACTCACCGCTCCCGAACTCGTTCTCGGGTGGGGACATGACGAGGGAGCCCACGCTCACAAACAGAGGCGCATCCGACTCCTCTTCGGGGTCCTCACTCCCAGACTCGTAATCGGGAGGGGTGAGGGCAAAGGCGCCTACACCCACCTCTAGGGGCTCACTGGAACCCTTCTCTTCGGGGAGTACCTGGTGCGGTGCGCTCTTCTTCTCCTCGGGGCATGCCTGGGCTGGAGCGCCGCGCCTGATGCTCCACATCCTCTCGGCGGCCAGCAGGAAGCACGCTGCCCCTGCTGCGCTTTCGGCCGCCTGAGCTTGACGCAGCAGGCGCGCACACACGGGGTCCTGCTGCATCTCCCCATCGGGTACCGGTACCGTGCAGCGACGCACAGGGGAAGCGGCGTGATGGCGCTTGGTCTTCTTCCCCTTTTTCCTTGCTGCGGTGTACCCTGGCATTTGGTCGGCTCGTCTTTCTGTGACGTGTTGTGGAGGAGGCAGGCACAACGACGATCGTAGTGAAACACGTACTTTTATTGAACACAAAACGGAAAGTCCAGCACTAACGGTGCAAGCACTCTGATGCTGAGGCTTGCACGGGCATGAACTTTAGACAAAGACGAGCACACGACACCGCGCGAACGCACATTAAATAGGTGAATTACAAAGATCCACGTGACCTCGAGACAAGGCACAGGTGTAACAAACGAACACGCTCACAAACAACCCACACCCACGGAACTACTAACATGGACATAACTGCACGCAGACGACGTAGCGGCACGCCCACAGAGAAGGGTCCGGAGCTGTTCCGTAACATTGCACAGTAACCTACATTTCCAGGGAGCATTTATTTATGCAGCACATGATGTACTTATTGAATCACTGCACATTTCTTACTGTGAGGAAATTAAATACAGAAGGTGCAGGAGTGTCTTTTACATGGCCTGTAACATTACATTATTTATTACTTACATGGCCTGTTACATTACATTATGGCTTATGCAGAGTAACTGAGGTTTCTTTGAGGAGTTCTGCCAATGCAAAGTTATCTCTCTTTCACTCTCAATCTTTCTTGCACTCTCTGTCTGTTGCTCTCTTTCTCCCTCTATATCTGTAAATCTCGTGCTTTCTTCTCTCTTTCGGCAGGTGGAATCAGCTTGACTTGGCTATAGTGCTGTTGTCTGTGATGGGCATCACTCTGGAGGAGATCGAGATCAACGCTTCCCTTCCCATCAACCCCACCATCATACGAATCATGCGTGTGCTACGCATCGCCCGCGGTGAGCCCCACCCCTCCCCCACCTGTCCCTCATCCCTCCCCCACCCGTCCCCCACCCCTCCTCCACCCATCCCCCACCCCTCCTCCACCCTCCTCTCCCTCTTCATCAGCACATCTCCACACTGCGTATTGCACAACTCTAATCTCACACGTTTGTATATTCTGGATCTCTGCTGTGTTCGAAATTCCGAAACCCTTAAATGGTGAGCACAATAAAAGTCAGAAGCAGTTGGGTAAGATAATAAAGTAGAATGATTTATTTTAACAAAGCATGGATTAACCCCTGAGATCCCCGTTACAAACACGCCAGGTGTCTGTCACAGAGAGAGCTCAGAGACCCTTCTCCAAGAGATCCCTGCTACAAATGCACAAGGCGTCTGCAAGAGAGAGCTAATTCCCCATTCCGAACTCTCATCTTTTATACGTTTAATCATCAACACACACAGTGTCCACGAGGTGATCAACCAAATGTGATTGGACAATACAGGAAATAATTAACGTTGATTTGACAGATGCATATGATGCATGCCCCCTCCACGCTCATCATCCTCGTGATGTAACGACAGACTGAGTGTCGCCGTAGTCCCTTCCAAGTAGAGATTAGGCGTCTCCAGCGAGGTCAGTTTGGGAACACCAGAGGAACATCAGATTAGGCCTCAGCCGAGGCCAGAGAACACACACACACACACATCTGAGGCCTACTGAAGTCACGAGAATGGCTTCAGTGCCCTGATCAACACACGTATATGTAAAAGATCTCTAACACCTATCTCTAATGTGTTAAATGTATACTAAGAAAGCCTGACATAAATGGAAATCACCAAATTTCCACCACACTGCACACTGAAGTTCTATTCACATGAGAACTACGGCCAGCTGTTAATCGACGTCCCCTCTCCCTCCATCTCTTTAATGTGTGTTACGCAAGTTATGTTCAACATCTCCCTGTAGCATCTTCACAGCACATGAAGCACCAGCTTAGATTTAACACCTTGCTCTACACTGAAAACCTCATTACTAATCTGATTGCTATATACTGTGGTAATACAAACTTGCTGTTGTCATAGAAACCTTTCATTCATTCTTTCCTTCTTTCTTTCTTCTATTCCATTGTCTCTGTCTCTCTTTTACCTTCTACCTTCCTTAGGTGCTTGCACTGTCTCTCTTGCTTTCTTTCTCTCCCTCTTTCTCCCCTCTCTCTCTCTCTCTCTCTCTTGCTCTCCTTTTTTCTCATTTTGGCTCTCCAGCCGTGTAACAAAAGATGGTGGCTAGGGTCATGACCTCTGGGGGGAGGGGGGGGCCCGCCATAATTACAGTCAGGCACAATAGCGGCCAGCCGAGGTGCAGAGCCTCGAGGTTGGTGCGCAACGCCTCCCTATTCACCCAGCCTCTTTCCTCTGCCTAAGCTAAGGACCCACCGCCGTCCTGGTGCACACGGGGCTCTGTGGAGGGAGAGATTAGAGGCAGAGAGGACTCTGAGAACCTGGAGGGTCATGGGGCTTCTAAGGAGAGCTCAGACGTGATGGTGATTAATAGCCTGCACAGACATGCTCTCCAAGGGCCAGTCTGGGACCCCCCAGACCTCACTGTGCTGGAAGCTCCAAGAAATTGATGGCTTATATTCCGCACCACTGGGATGCCCATGAATAGGCCTTTCGAAACGCCATGTTCTCTTGGAAGCTTTTCTACCCCCCCCCATCTTGATCTTTTGGTCTTTTTTCTCTTATCACAGTGCTGAAACTGTTGAAGATGGCTACAGGAATGCGGGCTCTGCTGGACACGGTGGTCCAAGCTCTCCCTCAGGTAAATTCAACCACCGTCTCCTTTCTGCTCGGTACTTAGAAATTTCCAAAGTTCCTAAAAGGGTGGGTAGATAGACAATCATATCTTTGGTCAGATTTTTGCTTTATATATGGTTCCTAACTACCAACCCTTAACTCTAATTCAAAATCTAAAATTAGAATAGGAAGGGTAAAGCTAGGTACACCTCTAATGATATCACGGTCTTGTCATGGATGACTTTGTTTGAGCCATTATGGTCCCCACTCTTAAGCTGCTCAATACTCCTACATCACCCATGTGTGTGGCCTACCCCAAGGGCTGATGGTCTAAATAAACACAGAGAGGGTAATTGCGGAGATCTATCACTTTTTGGTGCCCCGTGTGAGGACGCTGCAGGAATTTCTATATCAACACGCACATTGCTGACCTTCATTGCATATTTCACATCGGGTAATCACTTCAAACTCAAAAATCTCATGTGAAGCGACACGATTGACTTTCACGTAAGGACGCGAGCGTCTAGATGGCTTCACGTAAGGTCACGGACGTCTGGATGGCGTCTCATAAGGTCGCGGGCATCTGGACGGCTTTAAGTAAGGTCGCGGGTGTCTGGACGGCATCACGTAAGGTTGCGAGTGTCTGGACGGCATCACGTAAGGTCGTGGGCGTCTGGACGGCTTCACGTAAGGTTGCGGGTGTGGACGGCGTCACATAAGGTCGTGGGCATCTGGATTGTGTCACGTAAGGTCGCAGACGTCTGGACGGCGTCACGTAAGGTCGCGGGCGTCTGGACGGCTTCATTCACGTAAGGTCGTGGGCGTCTGGCCAGCGTCACGTAAGGTCACTGGAATCTGGACGGCGTCACGTAAGGTCGTGGGCATCTAGACGGCTTCACGTAAGGTCATGGGCATCTGGATGGCATCACGTAAGGTCGCGGGTGTCTGGACGGCGTCACGTAAGGTCGCGGGTGTCTGGACAGCGTCACGTAAGGTCGTGGGCATCTGGACGGCTTCATGTAAGGTCGCAGGTATCTGGACGGCGTCACGTAAGGTCGCCTCCCCCACTTTCGTTGCACTCCTGCTCCGAGCATGTACGAATTCGATTGTCAGTTGCATGAAGGCAGTTGATTTAATTGCTGGGGCATCTCTCTCTGGTCTACAGATTCACTGCACAATCACTCTGTCTCCTCCATGTCTCACTCTCTGACAAATGCACCAGCTGACTGTCTTACCTGCGTTGTTTTATCCTTTATCTGCTCACAAGTTCCCTCTCAGTAGCAAGTATAAGATGCCACAATAGAGTGTATCGATACAAGATGCACAGCCCTAGCAGAATTAAGATTACTCTTCCCTGACTGCATGCATCTGGGGCTGTTTTTACACATCATCAGGCTCACGGCATGCACATTGTATTGGCTCCTGTCTCGAGGTTGGGGGGGAGGGGGGTGTAGGGGTATGTGTAGCTGTTTATGGCAGCCATGCGTACAACAACACATGTATCCAGTGAAGCATTCAGTGTTGACTTTCAGATACGATCTGTACAGAGGCTGATACTCAACACTGAAAAAACCCAGAAGACTGAGACTGAGTGAAACCAACACTGAACTACAACAGGATGTAGTGACATATATATTATTATATCGACCCGGGTATTATATTAATGTCATTAGATAAACTGTAAACTGTTTGGCAGTAACCCTACAAGTTCACAGTGTGGCTTTGCATGTAGAAGGTCCACCGTTTTACCAGCGTTTCCCCGAGTTCTGCTTGCTCTCTCACCACACACACATGTCCCCGTCATCACTTTTAGACCAGACACGTCCCCAGCATATCTGACGGAATTGAATTGCACCTGAACGTAAACAGTAACCTCTCTCGAATGGCCGGGCCCAAAATTGCTATGGCCTAATCTCGCAAAAACATATTTCACTTCCAGAATGCGATGTGATTTATTTGCTGAGCCGATGAAAGGCTGGATGAGATACCTTCCACATATGTGTAGAGACACACACACACATACACACAACCTGTGCTATGTAACTGATTAAAACTGATGCAGACAAATAATTGATCTCTTCCTGCATCGCCTCTGATGGGTTTGTGATTTTCTTGAAGAAGGAGGCATGTTCCCCTCTCTTGAAGAAAAATCTTTGCTAGTGCCGCGTTTGCTACAAACATGGCGTCTGGCCCAGCAGCAGTGAGGTTCTGTGGGTTGTGGTGAGTGGCTAACACGACGCTGGCGGGATCTGTGCTCCACAGGTGGGGAACCTGGGTCTCCTCTTCATGCTCCTCTTCTTCATCTACGCAGCGCTGGGTGTGGAGCTGTTCGGGGAGCTGGGTAAGAGAAGCCTGCGACGTCGTCCACAGCTGCTAAACCTGACCGCCCCCCTGGAGCCGTGACCACCCCCATGATCTCACGTGGCCACGCGCTTTCCAGGGGTGTCGGTGACGGTTTTGTTCGAAGTCAATCTCAAATGTTTTAAGTCACTATTTACACCCCATCTGCTGATGATTAGATCTACTAGGAGACCATATTTGTGCCTTGAACCAAACTAGATATGCATGTATGTTACAGCACGTTATGAGGATGGTTCAGTGCTGGTCCTACAGTGCTGGCTTCTGTCATAACGCCTTCATCCTCGTCCTCTCGTTCCAGTGTGTAACGCAGATCACCCGTGCGAGGGCATGAGTCGCCACGCCACCTTCGAGAACTTTGGCATGGCCTTCCTCACCTTGTTCCAGGTCTCCACGGGCGACAACTGGAATGGGATCATGAAGGTGATTAGCTTCACCTAACCCTTAGAGCAGAGCAGGTGAACTCGGCTCAACTCTGTGCCTTCCGGAGAAATCCGAAGCTCGGGAAACGTACTTTAGAATTGATCAAGTCTGTTTTAAAGCATTTGGGCATGACGACGCACGATGCGTTGTGGGTGGAAGATCTCTGGAGCGTTGCGCTCCGCGAGAGGTCGTATGAGTCAGACGTTCATTGAGCTATGGTAATTTTGTGCGTTCAAACTTCTTCCACTCAGGACACGCTGCGCGAGTGCCCGCCGGGCGACACCTACTCCTGCAACGCCAGCCTGCAGTTCATCTCGCCCATGTACTTCGTCAGCTTCGTGCTGACGGCCCAGTTCGTCCTCATCAACGTGGTGGTGGCCGTGCTGATGAAGCACCTGGACGACTCCAACAAGGAGGCGCAGGAGGACGCCGAGATGGACGCCGAGATCGAGATGGAGCTGGCGCAGGGCGGCCTGTGCTGCCTGAGCGGCCTGGCGGCGGCCGCCGGCCCTGGTGTGGGCATTGGGGGCGGGGCTATGGGCGGAGCTATGGGCGGGGCCGGGGGGGAGAGGCCTGGAGCTGAGGACGGCGTCGGGCCGACAGCGGCGGTGGGAACCCACGTCCACATCGCACAAAGCGGCTCGGCGGCGGGGAGGGGAGGAGCCGAGTTTCTTAACCACAGGAAACTTTACTCACCTGCCCAGGTGTGCACTGCCCTCACACATTACATTCGCAGATCTGGTTTTGCCTTTTATTTCTTGGCTAAGATCGTAGTGCCTGGGAGAGCATCAGAGCCGTGATAAATAAGCACCAGTGCTCTTAAATCTATCTAAAGTACTAAGGCAACTGCTGAAATTCATATTCAGAAATGAACTGAATTAGTTGAGGAAATGAACTGCTTCTTTTTGAATCAGCTAGTGCCTCCTTCTGTGTTCAGGCACAGCTGTTCTGAAGCTTTTCCATAATCCATTTCTCCTCCTGATTCGACATTCCTCCCATGACGATGGATGCCCTGCAAGACGCCCTGAGATATGATTGTGTTTATGGGAGTGCTGCGTGCGTTCTGGACATCAGAAAGACCAGGAACATCTCACGGTGTCACCTATGAGCCACTGGAGTGTGTGTGTGTGAGTGTGTGTGTGTATAGGTGTATACCTGAGAGGTCAACAGCTGTCTCCTGGCTACAGGTCTTGTACCGTGGTACCCGATCACCTGTTCACTTCAGTCACTGGGCAACAGCGAACATGGCAGCATCACGTCTTCCGCCACGACGTTTGTCAGCACGCCAAGTAAAACCGCATCCAGAAGCTGTTCGCTCTGGCATGCCCCATCCGACGATGAGGAGGGCTGAGGAAGGAGACGAGACGAGCTAGCGGGGGAAACGGCGCCTAAATAATTAATGCGTCAGAAGCCGAAACGGGACGAAAGCAGGATGCGGGACGGCGAGATCCTTTTTTGGCAGGTGATGGGTTGCGGAGGGATCCACTGGTGGAGGGAACAAGGAATGGAAGATGGAGAAAAAGGGCTTGTGGGGGTGGGGAGGGGGGCGGAGCCACGGGTGGAACCAGGAGGCGAGAGGGAGGTGCAAAACGGGACACACGAGGAGAGGGGTCGAGCGATGATGAGGGGTGAATTGCATCGAATCATTTATGCAACAGAGAGCAAGAAGGAGTGACAGTGGGTGAAAGATGACCCAGTTAAACCAAAGCAGGGATGAAAGAAGACCCTGAAGACATGTGAGGGGCAGAGCGAGGCTGTGGTTTGTGGCATCCTGTGGCGGTGGTGCCAGCGTGACGGGATTCTCTGCCGCCTGCTTTCTTACCGGTGGAAAAACAGAGGAAAGAGAGAGAGAGCGAGCAGAAAGAAGAGAGAGAGTAGCAAGAAGAGAGAGAGAGAGCAACAAGAAGAGAGAGAGAGAGAGAAAGAGAGAGAGAATCCATGGATCCTCGTCACCTCTCTGCAGGAGCCGTTTTGCGTCTCTTCTCTGCTGTCGTCCGTGTGCGAGCGGAGGTCTCGTTGGTCCCGGGTCGACCGCCGAGGACCGAACATCTTGTGCGAGGTGCACGAGTGGAGAACGATGTGCTGAAGATGTTTTAAGGGGGGAGGAAACAATGTAGCAGAAATAAAAAGCCTAGAGCAGGCAGGAGACAATCTCTAGAAATGTGGTTCTCCCCGTCACACGGGGGAACAGAAGCCTCGGGGAGAAGAAGCAAGCGCAACGAGTCTGACTCCTGTCTGAACCGGCAGAAACACGGGCCCCTGCTCACTTCAACTTTTAATAACTAAAGCCCCTTTATGGTTTCAGTGCATTAATAATGTAGTGATAGCTGGGCAGCGGGTCCAACCTGCACTCAGCAACAAAACAGCCTCGGTCGTGATACTGCTCGTAAAAGTTCCTTTCTCTGCGAAATCTGCCCTTTCCCTGCCAAAGCTGTGCGATTAGTGGGTGGAGTCCAGAGTCCGTCCAACAGCTCCGGAGACTTCGGCTGATGCCGCAGAACTGAGAGGGTGGGGCCGCGCTAATGGACACGCCCCTCGACGTCAGCCTCTGACGCACCACCGACCACAGATTCACAGTTGACAGGTTTAAGCATCAGGCGGTGGACCCTCAGGCTGATTACGGGCAGTCCGAGGTGTCGGCGGATGCCAGGCATGACATGTCGATGCATGAGTGGAGTGCTGAGTGGAAGCAGATTGAGGAAGATCCCAGGAGATTTGGCAGGAGAGTGTGAGGGGACCGGTATGGGGATCAGTATGGGGACCGGTATGGGGATCAGTATGGGGATCGGTATGGGGATCGGTATGGGGATCGGTATGGGGATCGGTATGGGGATCAGTATGGGGATCGGTATGGGGATCGGTATGGGGATCGGTATGGGGATCGGTATGGGGATCAGTATGGGGATCGGTATGGGGATCAGTATGGGGATCAGTATGGGGATCGGTATGGGGATCAGTATGGGGATTGGTAGGGTAATCGGAGCGTGAGCCCAACAGGCAGGAGGGGAGTGTGTCTTGGTGGTACCAGAGTCTGGACCACTATCTACCTCCATCATCTCAGGCCAGAGTGAGACAGGCTGGGAGGCAGAGAGACAGAGTGAGAGGGAGAGACAGAGAGAGAGAGACAGAGGGAATAGAAAGGGCAGGAGGCCAGTGAGCATGGAAAAAGTAGAAACAGGGATGTTTGTGCTTTCTGTCTAGCTCATTCATCTAAAAGTGTGTGTGTGTGTGTGTGTGTGTGTGTGTGTGTGTGTGTGTGTGTGTGTGTGTGTGTGTGTGTGTGTGTGTGTGTGTGTGCCCACTTACCTACATATGCCTGCATCATAATAAATGAATAGTCCATTCACCACAGGAGCATCTTGCAGGGTTCAGACATATTGGTTTCTGCAAAAGAAACAGCCCTCCGTTCACCAAAGCCTGTTGTGCTGACCCCTCCTCCTGATAGCAATCAAATACATGTTGTCCAATGAGAATTCGATCGCTTTGAATATATTAAGTGGTGATGTGCTTATCACAGGGAACACAGGGGAAACACCAGAAGAGTTGTTAAGCTCATTCTTCAATCTGCAAAGCACTCGGTGGAGCTCGTTATTAATAACCCTGCACACCGGGTTTTGGTACCATCTGCTATTTAAGGAAGAAGTGACACCCCCCCACCCCCCGTGCAAGGCAAATGCTTTGTAAGCCTTGCTAGATAATACTTAACAAAATATACTTAATACTTAACCTAGAAAATACTTAACTTTCTCTTTATTATGTATGCACACACACAAACACATGTACAAACATGCCCACACAAGTGTATACAAGCACACACACATACACACAAGCTTCCCAATTAATTGCTTGTACAGCGGCCCATGATACAGACAAAAAGAAGATACAGCCTGTTGTGTGTGTGTGTGTGTGTAGGTGTAAGCATGTGTGTGAATGAGAGGATGTTGTAGTTCTAGTGAGCAATGGTTTCAGTAATGTGCACTGGATTCATTTGAGAGGCACTTTGTGTCTAGTGGTGATGTGTAATAAATTGGCCAGACTACAAAGCAGATTGTATTGCTGACAATATTATGTGTGATGAGTGAATAAATTTTGCATCTGCGCATGGTATGTGTGATTGAGTGTGTGAGACAGAGAGAGAAAGACAGAAAAAAGGGCCAGAGAACGACAACAACAGAGAGACACGGAGACAGTAAGACAGGGAGAGAGGTGATAGGGGGTTTGGTTCAATATGAGCACTCATTTCATTTTGATGACCTGTAGTGCCACTCTATGGCAGATTGACAGATGTCGCAGAAATTCATATTATAGTCCTCTGGACCCCTGAGAATTATATTTGTGTGTGTGTGTGTGTGTGTGTGTGTGTGTGTGTGTGTCGGCGTGCAGGAAAACCTGTGGCTGGACAGTGTGTCTCTGCTGATTAAGGACTCGGTTGAAGGAGAGATGCAGATGATTGATAACCTGTCAGGATCGGTATTCCATCACTATTCCTCACCAGCCGTGTGTCGGGACCACAGGTGCCACCCAGCAGAGGTAGCACACGCACACGCCACGCAAACACAAATCAAACACCACGGCAACACCACGCACACACACATGCAACGTGGCCCCCTGCACACGCACAGGAGGCCACGCACGGCTACACGGATTCACAGATAGTCCGACAACTGACGATGTAATACGTAAAGTTATGGATTCATGTTTATTTATTATTATTAAAGGTCAACATTTGCAATGAAACTAGAGAAGCAGAAAAGAAAAAAAGTAAACTACAAATTATTTTTTTGCGTCGAATACGTTACAGTTCAGTAACGACAACATGGAGACTCCAAAATTGGTTTAGTAAAGTTCTGCTGTCACAGGATGGTTTTGGTCCGAACCCTTATCAGTTGTGAAACATCTGAAAATGTCGTGACTCTTCTGAGAGGAATTTGGTGGACGAAGCTTACTTGAGTGGATGAAGCTTGTCGTCCACCCGAGCGGCGGGCTTCATTTTGGGTTCAGCCTTTTTTCCCAGCATGCATATGGTCCCCCCCCACTCTCAGTCGTGTCGGTTCTGTTTTCACACGCGTGCAGCATATTGCTCCGCCCACGCTACTGAGTTCCACACAGCATCCAGACGTTTGCGTCACGCTGGCAGGCCTGCAGACGTGCACGGATCCTATGGCAATTAGCATAAGATCTGAGGCTGGTGTATCCATGCGCCCATATGGAGAGGGTGGAGGGGGTGGAGGGAAAGGGGGGGGGCGGCGATCGCTGTCGTCTCTCCAGCGCCGGCAGCCAATCCGCTGGCACTGTGAACACGCGTTTGCATCGATCCCGTCTCACATCCATTACACAGCAAAGTACCGAAGCACTAGGAAACGGTGTGATTTCCACACACTACGATGCACGGCGGAATAAAAGTGGTGATTCGTGAGGCACGTGCAGCCATGGAAACTTCAAAGCCCCCGGTGCAAAGTAAAAGGGTGGCAATAAACAGAAGTACGTTGGTTGTGAGGGCATGTCTCCAACGGCAACGGTGCTCGTGGGAGGCCAGAACGCAGTTGAGCTTGTTTGAGCGTGTAAACGCGACGCTGTACGTCCCGCTGTACGAAACTGCCCTCGTCCCTTCACGAGCAAGTGTGGGCGTACGTTCGGGGCAGACGTGAGACGAGACGCAGCCTGTTGATGTGGGGAACACTCACTCCATCAGACGCAGAACACGAGGCATCTCGCGTCTGCTCTAAATCCCCACACGCCTTCGCTCACTTGTAGCTTGTGTCAAAAATCAATTACCTTGAGCTTTGTTCGTCCACGTTTGTTGCCATGTCAAAATCAAGGCAACAACAGCAATAAATGTTGTTGAACGAGACGTGTACAGTCATGGGTAGAAACAGCTTTTCTTGGCCTGCTGTTCAATGGTTAAATTATACGGGCCACCAGCTCCAACCACATCAACGGCTGAACTGTCAGTGCTGTAAGGAAGTACATTGCATATTCACCATTGAGAACGGCAGGGTGTGTATTGGTATGCGGGTGTATGAGAGCATGTGTGTGTGTGTGTGTGTGTGTGTGTGTGTGTGTGTGTGCATGTAAGCATGCAAGAGCTGACAGATATTAATGGTTTTCAGATATCCTTAGAAAGCTTTTCACACCCCAGTGTGATCAGTCAGTCTCCTACCTGCCTCGGACCGTGATTTAATATATAGTAAATAATAATAAATCACTGCCATAACTCAGCATTAGATCATCGCCCTGACACTAATGACACCCGGTTTTGTCTTGAATGTGCTTTGTCAGATCCGATTGGCTGAGGTGGAGCAGGCCTCTCTGATGTCAGAGCAGCTGTCTGACAAATCATCATCGCCGGCGCTGCCTGATGACCTCAGCCTTGACGACCACAGTGTGTATCAGCTACTTGTTAGAGACAGCAAGGTGTGTTTGAGTAGCCCTTTCTCATTCCCCACTGTACAGTACACACATATATGTACATATACAGACACAAGCATCACTCTGGTCTAATTAATTATACTGCAGTTATTCTTAATTACTTACTTAATTTAATCAATGCATGTTTAATTAGCTAATTACCTCATCAGTCCAGACACCCAGATGTCCTATTTGTATGTTATTTGCCCTTTTGGACATGACAGCCGGCTGACAGCAGCCGATTGTAACTTTTCCTCTGGCTGCATATTCGCTGAGTCACAGCTAATTTGACAACCAATTCATAACAAGGAGAGTCAGATGAGCCCAGTAATTCTCATAATTATTTTTCTTAATTCATTATTGATACGCAATGTTCTACAGACTTGGGGCAGCTGTGGGGTAGAATACTAACTAAAAGAAGCAGGAGAATAAGGAATATTCCCCACTGCGACTTAAAAATTGCATTATAGATTCTTCTCCACTGGGATACAGCAGGCAGCGCTAGAATGCTAATGTGTTAGCGTGCGGCTAATAGGCACAGAATAATGATATAGGGCACAATTTCAAAAAGAGGCTGGGTTAGCCTGAATACATAGGTGTGTAGGTGTGAGTAGGTGTGGTTAGGCCTGCCACTGTAAATATCTGGAGTACTAGTCCAGTAAGAATGCTATCACGGCAGCAAGCGTGCTGGAACTGGAGCATCAATAAAAACGTCACATATATATACGGCAACCGAATCGGCCTTCCCAGGACGGACGGAATTAGCCTGGCCTGCGGAGATGTACCGCAATATTCTCAGAAACGTCTTTATTTATACGAACGATAATGAGACAGCGCTATCGTAACACAACATACATAGTTAAGGATTCACCAGCGAGCATGGACGGTCAACAACTGGCAAAGGACGACGCGAAGTCACACACTTAAATACACAGACCGCAACAAGCGACGAGGAGACGAGGGGCAGGTGCTGCCCATTCAGGGAGACGCCAAGCGGTCTATGGGGCGACGATCCCAGCCACGATCTTCAGCGACGAGCGCAGCTCAAATCTGGAGCTTCCCAACACGACACGCATCTCAGTGAAGCCAGTCCATCAAAGTTTAACAGCCACTCTGTGCAGGCTGCTGTGTCTCCTGCCAGACGATCATGATTGTTATTGATGTGGTAATATTTCAATCATTAGTGACATAACTACATGCATTACCGATATACTGAACTACTATTGCCACTGCTGATAATCTCTTTTTACAATGATAAACAACAGTAATTAGGATATATGTTGTTTTCTGTGAGTAATTCATATTTGCATAATTGTGATATGACCAATTATTTAAGTATAATTCTTTGATCTTATGTGCATCATGAAATATTTGATTCCTATTTACATAATCAACTGATTCATATGTAATAGTGTAGTCACTAGAATACATTTTCCTTACAGAAAATACTAAACTAGCTTTATTATTTGGTGGTAAAAATTTTGCAGTCAAAATTGTTGTGAGAAAAGCATCTTTATGTGTCTCTGAAGAAACACAGCGTGCGACACGTGCGTTTGTGATGGCACAAGTGTGGTTTTAAGCCAAAAGGGGCTCTTCCATTGCTCCGGTGGAGATTTTAAAGGCTACACCCCTATCACGCGCTCCCTGTTAGTGCTGCGTGTGTTTTCTGCAGTAAATGTGCGTGCAACGTAGAAGAGTAGTAAAATGTGCCAATAAACTGCTTTGACACACCAGCACAGCCATGAAGTTTGAGCCCGTGGTCTGATGTTATATAAGACCTGGTTTACTTTGGTATAGGCTGCCTTAAGCAAAAGCTGGTTTTTAAGTTAGCATATGGCATATGGCAGAATCTTTCAAATATGAAAAGCCCATAGCAAACTTATGACAAGCTTATGGTATAGAAAACCTGTGAAATGTGATTAGCCAAGCATGTAAGTATCAAACTATGGTACTACGGCGGTATGTGTAGACTTTCACATGGGTGTTCTGAGTGCTACTGCCCACTAGCCTGCAAGCTCTGCTCTGTCTGCAGGAGGAGAGAGGGAGCAGTGGGTCCCAGAGCTTGGAAGAGCTCCAAACCACGCCGGGGAGTTGCAATGCATCGTGTCCCCACAGCAGGGCTCCCAGCCTGGGCAGTGAGGGCAGCAAAGGCCTGGCGTCCGACCTCCAGGAGCACCGCGAGCAAGTTCTTCATCAGCACACGCCGCCTCGTAGTCAAGGTTAGCGGAAACTCCTCCCTGTTTTCTGTGCTTAGGTATATTCTTAATAATTCTACATTTCCATCTTGCACTTCGTAGCTGTGTTTGGAGAAGATCTGTAAGGTAAACCTCCAGTAGTAGAGGGCCTCTAAACCATCTACCCAAAGGTGGTTTCCTAGTCTTCCAGCAGTATCAGAACAACGCTGCCGTAACAACGTTAAAGTACCTCCATTAATTTTCTTAGCTTAGTGAAGATGATGACGTTCACTAAAATGAACCCGACCCGCAGTGGGAGGCATCAGTTAGCCGGTTAGCATCGCTAGTGTGATAACCCAGGCATGCAGGTCCCTCAGTGTAAGCAGGGTTCTTCATCCAAGCCCGTTACATCACTGGGGTTCTGGGTTCACACTAATGAAATGTCTCAGGGTAAAGTGACCTGCAGTGTATTAGTTGGACTGAATTTGCGCACTTGTGCAGTAATGTCTCTGTAAGGATCTGACAGGCTAGCACTCAGACCTACACAGGAAACTGTGTTACGTTCCATCTTGCTTGACAGTGTTTGTATTTTAGCATTTCTCCCAGGCATTTAGTTTGTCTGAATTTATTTTCATACAATTAAAAGGAAAACGTATCACGTATTGTTAAAAATATTCTTGTTTCTATTTTTGTTATTTGCTTACAGAAGTTGGCCTTGTCCTGATTTCAGAAGTATACTTAAACACCTAAAGCAGTCTAAATTAATATTTATTTATTCATTTTTTTACACTTAAAAAAAAAATTTCATACTAGTACCTTTATTATCAATCTAAAATGCCTTCTGAACAGCCTGTGGTGAGAATGCCTAATCTTAGAGTCAGATTATCTAGGTACTGAATCAGCAGATTAAATCTCAAGCGCATGAGGCAGACGTATCTGCAGTAAAGCTGTATAAATGGGTGATGAATGAACTTGTGGATCATTCGCACTCTGATGTCCTGATGGAGTTACCCATGACTCAGACTGAGTGATACACAGCGCTTTGGCAGTCGGGACTCTGGACCACCGATGGCTGTCAGCTCAGCTGCGTGTGGCGTCTCACGTGTCCTTCTTGTCTGGCTGCCCGTCTCTCTAGCTGCCCGTCTCTCTGACATGCGTGGGATGTCCCACGTGCCATACTCGCTCACTGCATGTTTCCTTGTTATGCGTCTCACCATCTGCCTGTGGCGGTCACGTGGCGTCCCGCGTGTGATGTTCTCCTTGCTGCCTGTCTGTGTGTGCTGTCCCTGCAGCAGATGGCGAGCGACGCGGCGGTAGCAGCAGAGGAGACGGGAGGGCGACCTCGTCTCTCTTTCATCTCCCGGCAGAGTTCTTCCACCCGGCCACGGCCGTGCCCCAGGGGAGCCCCGCGGCGGGGGGACTTGGGGGGGCAGCCCAGGCGGGGGCGAGATGGCTCCCCTCGCCCTCCTCCTGGGCATCCCTACGGTCCCCTGGAGCCAACAGCAGGATCGTAAGCCCACAGGTACGAGACGTTTGGGCTGAGACCGACTAAACTGTTTATACCCGAAGCAATAACGCTGCTGGTGAGATACGGCAGATCCTGTGAAGGCGTTAACCTGTCAAGCCTCATGCTCTGGAATGGTCTGGAGGTAGGGAACTGGTCTTGTGACCGGAGGGTCATGGGTTCAATTCCCAGACCTGAGGCCATGACTGAGGTGCCCTTGAGCAAGGCACCTAACCCCAACTGCTCCCCGGGCACCGGGCTAGGGCTGCCCACCGTTCTGGGAACGTGTGATCCACAGCCCCCTAGTAATCAATGGGTAAAAGAGGAGGACAAATTTTGATTGAGGTGAAAAATCACCAATCAACAAATATGGCACATTTACATGCTGACAGTGTTGAGTGTCTTTCTTTTGTCTCTGCGAGTTGAGTTATGTGGACTGCTAGCGAGGGGTTAATGACAGACTGAGCTGTTGATGTTTTGGTTGGTCAGGTTCCTGATCTATCGCACACTCCAAAATTACCTCCCCATGTTGTGGACGCGTTTAGTATAATGTTTATCCACAGGTGAATATTTGGCCTTGATATACATCTCCATTACAGCAATTTTCAGTTTTATTTTTAAAGATAATTACTCATCGTATGCATTAGAACAGCATATTCAGGGAACGGCATAACCTTGGCTCTATCCACATTACACTTTGATGTCCTCTTTGTCTTCAGCCTACGTCCCACAGTGAGTCCTCGCTCAACACAGGCACTTCCGAGGGCAGCCGGAACGCCACGCTGGACGAAGGCCTACGCTTCAGCGCGTCTCCCCCGAGCCTCCTAACTCTGCCCGTGCCTTTGGTCTGCCCCCTGCCCGAAGAACCGCCCCCTTCCCCGGACCAAGGCCAGGGCATGTCCTCCGCTCACACTGGCATCAGTCTCCAGGCCAGCAGGGGGCAGCAGAGCAGCCTGAGCAGATGTGGCCCTGGCCGCGACAGGCGGGACTCCACGGAGCCCTCGGACGAGGACACGGGCGTCGAGGGTGGGTCGAGTAAGGCGTTTAACAGTGAATATTTATCCGAGACGCTTAGCAGCCTGTCCCTTACGTCTCTCCTCACGCCCGGTTCACTCCTGCCCCCGCTGGCAAAAAAGTGCAACAGCACCGGGAACTTAAAGCAGGGCAGTCTGTCTGCACGGAGCAAAAAGGGAGGGCAGCTTCATGGTGCGGACCAGCGTCGGTACTTCTCCGGCACCTGCCCGGGAGAGTGGGGTAGAAGGGGAGGGGAGAATGCGGGAGCAGGTTTGCGGGACGCTGGCTCTCGCGAGGGCAGATGAAAGGGTCACTGTGTTTCCCCTTCAAGTCACTCGCGCTCCTCTCCAACGGAAGGACGTACTCGATCTGTTCCGTGAACTCCCCCACCCGCCCAAACCCCGCCCATGCCCCACTCTGTCTATCATTCGTGAAGCATCCATGTGTTTTGTGCAGCCTCAACGGTGGACAGGTGGAGCTCACAGGAACCCGGAGGCCAGGCACTCGAGAAAGGGGCCGGCCTGCCGGAGCCAGAGGGGTCGTGGCAGAGAGGCTGAAGCCCAGTGGGAGGAGCTTGCTCGGCAAGCCAGGTGCTTGGCTCAGTCAGGGCAGACGTTTGAGCAGGAGGCGGAGCCTACAGACCTGGGCGTCTTGTTTCATCTTGAGGAAAAGCCAGAAACACAAATCAAGGAGCATAAACCTCTGAAAAACACCACACATTCTAAGCCCGTGTGGGAATGCTTGCAGCGTGTGGGGTGAATGGAATTTGATTGGAAGAGTAAACACCTTTTTTTTTTTGTGGTTGTTTTTTTATTTATTTAATTTTTCTCCCATGAAATTCTTCCTCCTTTGATCTTCTATCTACATGCAAAGAGGTGACATTTCAGGAAGGATACTGTGGGCCGACTCGTTTGATGTGGAACTTTTGATGTAAGATGCCTGAGTTTTATATCATCCGCACACAAGGTAGCAATGATCAAACTGTTGACTTCCCTTAGTAAATCAAAGACGAACGGTGATAGATAATTTTCTAAATGTGACCCTAAATATTAGATTTGTGTGATGTGTGTAACCTGTCTGTGTACAAAGAGTTAGGTATTCTTAAAATGGAGGGCTAATTTTAAACAGTATTTTAGTAGCTAGGCTAGCTAGATTTTATTGAGGAATCATCTGGAATGTACCATGAGTAATAAAACTGTGGGGAGGTGTAGTATATAAAAGGATGTCCTGAAAGAAATAGATCAATGAAAATTTATGTACCGAGAAGAGGAAGTTAAAGGCCACAGAAGCAAAGACATCTCTATGACGACCAACTTGTCTGGAGGCCATTTCAGCTGGCACTCCATTTTTGGGAGAAGTCTTGCATGAAAGCCAATGTCAGAACATGGTGTCCTATCATAAAGATGTCAAAAATGAAGAACTTTGCTCATTTTTTTACAAGAGAAGTAGCAGAAACCTTCTGTATCCAAACATCACATGTTCTCCAGATGTTTTCTGAATTTCCATATAGCCTACAGATGTTTTGTGTTAGATGTTTTGCGCTCATTTGTCACAATCATTTGCAATTTACAAGCGATGTTCTATTGCCTGTCTTTTATTTTTGGTCTTTTTACCTCAGTGAAAGTAGGTGCCCCCCTGCTAATATAATGGGAGGTGTTTTTTCCCCTTGCAGATTTTGCGGTTTGACGCAGAGAAGAGAGCAGGAAATGTTTTGTTATCCTGGGCCCAGAACGAATGTCTCATCCAGATAGAATATATTGTGCTTATTATCCAGACTGCACGTGATTTTTATTTTTCTGACATGTTGGTTTGTGTTAAGCTGTAACTTAGTTGCTATTGATTTGCATGGCGTTATTACACTCTGTTCCATTATAGAGTCTTCTCTCATGTTCACACAAAATCACGGACTCACCATTACCAAAATTGTTGACTTTAAGAGTTGGCTGTCAAATAAATAGGATTGATTCACCATAATTAATGATGTTTCGCAAAAAGTCGTCCTGTCGTGTGTGTAAAAGTGTGAGAACTGATCTTTGTGTACTGATTTGGTCACAGCAGCTGTCACAGATGTTAAAGGGTATGGTGGTTGTCTTTGGCACGTTCTAGATTGTGCAGGTACCTTCTCAGGACTTGAAGACACCACACCAAGCTTGGATTGTTCGGGTTAACAAGCAGGGAGACAACTTGAGCAGAAACAGGTCGAAGCTCTGAGGTTTTTGGCTCATGAATCTTTAGGTCGTTTAAGGTTGTCGCGTGTGGTGAAAGAATCCCAGTCTTCAGTGCTTAAGTCCAGTTTGTGGATTTTAGCAGAGTGTCACGAGAATTCTCAAACACCTCGTCTCACATGGAGCATGATGAAGCAACATCAGGTCACAGCAGAAAAGAGGAGACTTGTGTAGTGATGTTTCACGTGTCATCCTGGATCTTTTCATTCTCGAAACATAACAGTTGCCCTGGTAAAGAAAAATTATTCGAAAAGACCTGGACTTTTTCAAGAAACCATATATATATATATTTTATTCTTGCTGGGAATCTTGATGGGCATGTTAGTTCTGAGGATCAATCTGAGCAGGTGAAAAACTGGAACTGTAAATTAATAATGAAAACAGCCAACCTCGTCCCCATTGTTGTTTTCTGTGTGTCTGAACTGGTCGTGTGTGCTGCTGGGGGTAATCATGTTCCTCCCAAAGCTCGTTTGTATGTAACACGCTCCCGCTTGTGGGACTGCACTCTATTCGAGGTGCTGCGGAGGGGTCGCACGCTAACGGCACCTGCAAGCGGTCAGCACAAGGCCGCGCGTTGTCCGGATCTCGCGGGGGCTACGCCGGCGGCACAAGGTGAGAGTGACGGGATGACATCGGGGTGGCTGCCAGGATTGGTGACACCTGTCCATGTTGTTTTGCTCCTTCATTGCTTCAAGGGAGATACCTCTTACCAAGTCTATAAGGTAAAGTTGCATGTCGTAATCACTGATTCAGGTAAGTGGTTGGCAAACAGTAATGACAATGCATGACAAGAGGATACCAGCAGCTCTGTGTCTGTGTGTGTGTGTGTGTGTGTGTGTGTGTGTGTGTGTGTGTGTGTGTGTGTGTGTGTGTGTGTGTGTGTGTGTGTGTGTGTGTGGAAGGATCACGTCTGTGTGATGTTTCACTTCGCTCACGGGTCAGACTCTTTCATTTGTCTCACGTTTCTCTCCACCTCCTCCTCCTCTCTCACTGATTCAGTGCGTCTCCTCCAATTTGCTCTGACAAGAGGTGGTAATGGCCGATCTCCCGAGCCCAGACGGTCCACTCCGTCACAGCCACTCACCGCGCCCCTCACTTACTCGTCTGCCACGACAGCGGGTGCCTGGCCGCCGCACGTCGCAAGTCATTTAGCTGTGTGCACACGCTCCGGCGCCAAACACACACGCTCCAGCGTCAAACACACACACACACACGCTCCAACGAGGACTCGCACGCGCAGCAGAAAAGTCACGGCGGAAATCACAATGACGGGAAGTGCGGGTTTTAATGGGCTTCACGGGGAGATGTGGCATTGTGGAGACTCGGTGTAAAAACGTGAGACGCTGTAATGGTTTGGGGCGTAACGTGAGACGCTGTAATGGTTTGGGGCGTGACGTGAGACGCTGTAATGGTTTGGGGCGTAACGTGAGACGCTGTAATGGTTTGGGGCGTGACGTGAGACGCTGTAATGGTTTGGGGCGTGACGTGAGACGCTGTAATGGTTTGGGGCGTGACGTGAGACGCTGTAATGGTTTGGGGCGTGACGTGAGACGCTGTAATGGTTTGGGGCGTGGGGGAACACCAGGACGCACGTCGGAGTGCTGCTGACTGATTAGGTTTCGTCTCAATAAAAAACATTTTTTAAAAAAGTCAAAATGCGATTTGAATTTTCAATTATAAGCGTAATTATAACCCGGACAGTGTATTCAGATTGTCACTTAATTAAAGGCTGTAGATGTTGTGCAGTTCTGCTATTACACACTTTGTGTAAAGTGGGAGACCACAGCCATAATTCCTCTGCGGAAGCGAATCCATTATCACCGAGGCTGCTTGTGCGCCGAACGCTGTTGTCTTACTCCAGCAGGGCAAAATAACATCCCCGGTCCAACCAGAAACTAATGAGGAGGGAGAGAGAAAGAGAGGGAGATGGCAGGAGAAACACTGTTATGTATTCATGCTGGTCCCCACTCTGCTCTCGCAAAAGTTCAGGTTTTGCATTTCAGAATCATAGATGGGGGGGGGGGGGATGAGGATTGTCTGTGATGAAAACAAATGTGTGTCCGCCAAGACGGACCAAGTCCGCCTGTGTCCTGAACGTCCTGAGTATAACCTAACCTGTGTCCTGAACATCCCGAGTATAACCTAACCTGTGTCCTGAACGTCCTGAGTATAACCTAACCTGTGTCCTGAACGGCCCCTGAGTATAACCTAACCTGTGTCCTGAACATCCCCTGAGTATAACCTAACCTGTGTCCTGAACATCCCCTGAGTATAACCTAACCTGTGTCCTGAACGTCCTGAGTATAACCTAACCTGTGTCCTGAACGGCCCCTGAGTATAACCTAACCTGTGTCCTGAACATCCCCTGAGCTGGATGGTCACATGGATGGTGAAATGTATTTTCCGTGTGTGTGTGTGTGTGTGTGTGTGTGTGCAGGAATTAAATGACATTTTTCTAGTTTTCTTTGATAATTACCATAGTTACTAGTATATCTACTGATGTCCACTTACTATTTATAGGATACACATCCCACGTCTTCTCTACTGTGCGGGAAGTGGAGTTGAACAGATCTCTGCTTCCACACAGACACAATTAGGCACTAAAAGGGGCCTGCGGATGTCCGCTCGGATTTCTGGGTAACCCACTTTGGTTTGGTTGAATTTCTACTCCACGCTTCCACAACCTATTAGTAAGGGTTGCCTGTGTAAGCTTAAGATGAAGTCACAGTGAACCATGCTGCTAAACAACACTGGACCAGTGCGTATGCAGCCGGGTTCTGTCCAGAGGCGTGCCGAACTCTGCAGGGACGCACCGTCCTTCGTTTTTCCGACGGATCGGAACGCCGAATGACTCGTTTGCACTTAAAGTCACTCTGGCGAGTTTAAGTCGCTCAGGCAACCTTTGAAGCTGGTTGCGACATGTCGCCATGCTAACAGCACAGCTGCGGGTCAGTGTAGTGGAATGGTCATCGCACCTGTGTGTGAGGATAAGGGAGTCATGGCTCATCTCTAGACAGCTGTTATGTTTGTTTTTTTTTTTATGCCTTTTCAGAACGCAGCATCGTTGTAGTGGCAGCCTCTTCCTGACAACCACAGCTGATGTTACAATGCTGAGCAAGCCAATTACACTGTGGAGAAAATATCGATCGGACATTAAAATGGCTGAACTGCAGCAGGCACCATTCTCTCCACCCACAAGTGGCCACATCTGCCGTTTGATCAGACCCCTCATGTCACGGCTGAAGTTCGGCTGAAGGCGTGTTACTGGTTGTGGGGAATGTTGTTTAGTTGCCTGTATCCTGGAGCGTCAGGTGGTAGGAGAGAGAGAGGTGTTCTCGAGGAGCCATGTTCTCGAGCCCCGCCGTCTTTTGGTCTCTGCAGACCACGCAGCGGTGCGCCCCGGCCCACAACTGCTGGACCTCCGAGACTTCACGGGTCTCCTTCCTGAAAACCTACTTGTTCTGCCAGTTTTCCTCACGCAGACTTCACCTCCTGAACTGATACGCTTGTGCAAAGAAAAAAGATGAGAAATAGAGATAGCAAGAGTGCACGAGATGGGGGAGAGAGAGAGAGAGAATGATGTATCGATCGACCCGAGTTAATACGGAGCATCTGAGGCTGGCCTTCTCGAGATAGAGCTTATCTTCTGACCCCATCGTTGACTCAGTGTTACTGATGTCGGTCAAAACATTCACAAAAGGAACCCACTACCCCATGAGCATCTTGACGATCTATTACACCTGACAACTGTAATTTAGGAGATAGCAGAACTGTCCGTGCTGCCAGCGGTCTGCACCTGTATCTTCAGCCCTGGGAAATAATGGGAACGCCAGCGTGGGAAGTGAGATCCGGAGCACTGATCTCTCACTCATCTGTGGTGGTTATGCTCCGGACGGAGAGGGGTGCAGTGCAGTGGTAGGCAAAGTACACAAACCACGTACTTGAGTAAAAGAACAGATACCCAAGGTAAAACATTACTCCAGTACATGTAAAAGTCCTCCATTTAGACCTCAACTTGAGTAAAAGTACAAAATGTATTTAAGTATTGAAAGTAACGTACCATCAGTTCGTAAGGCTCTAATATCCTGTTATCTCTATACCATGACTTATTGCATAATCAACACATTTATGTGGACAGACTTGACTCTTTATACAGAATACAATTTGAATATTATTAATTCTATGTTTATAGTGTTAGTTTTGTTGTTTATTAAATTATCATAAGCATAAAACACAGAAAGCATTTAAATTCTATTTGGTAGCACCAAGTGGCTATGAAGTAACTTTTTGCGAACAAGCAATATTTTGGTTAAAGATTTATTTGCAATTGCAAATCCAAATAAGAATCTCCTTCTATTTGATGAATAAAAGAAACATTTCCTGTATTTTACTGCACCATACAAATAGGATACAGAATAATTTAGTTATTGCAGAATACTTTAGATTGTTTTAGCATATGCAAAAGCACAAACGTTTAAGACAAAATATCAACCTGCTGTTTTAGCACCATGCTATGCATGTAAAACCTACCAAATATAATTTGTTTTCTAACGTAAAGTGCTATGTTCAAATGTTTATTATTTTACAAAATCAATGCATTTAGCTGGAAGCTCCAAATACTATAAACTAGGTTAAACAAATAACTAGCTAGCTAACTTAGCTAGCTACATGCTAAGGCAGTTTTTGGTTGAGTACTAGCAATAGCCTACATAGCTAGCTAGCTAACTAACCATGTATAATAATAATGTTGGACTTATTTTAACATACACAAACGGTTTGCTGCCAGATATTGTTAGATTTCTCATTAAGATAAATCACCAGTAGGCCTAAGAAATGATCTTACCTGTACATGCTTCCTAAAATTGGATGGGGAATGTTTGGAGGAAGAAATCGTATGATACTGAAGCAGGCAGTGAAGACTAGGGTTGCCACCTAGGTCTGACAAAAAACAAGGACACTGACTGACACAGGGTGGCGAGTGGCCAGTATAATCTGTTGACGGGGGGTGGCGAACGCAAGTTGTTGGGGGGGATCGTAAAACAATACCAGAGGGGTTTAAAATGAACACAGCGAGAGAAAAAACAGATTTAAAGTGTGCAGAAACAGTCTGAATCGTGGTTTGAACTAACCTAGTTTTTTTGCCGGGACCGAATATTAAAAAGAAGAAAAACCGGGACAATCCGGGACAGCCCGGGAAAACCGGGACAGGCACGTGATACATTTACTTCATTGTCCACCACTAGCAGCGTGGGGAGGGGGGGTGTCCGGGGATGCCGGTTGGCCTCAAGGCAGCAGGTGCATTGTGGGTGTAAGTGAGGTGGGGGTGGGGATGTGTACGTGGGTGGGTACATACAGCGTCAGAGGAAAATCAATTCCAGCACCACGTCGCTGCCATGGTGTGTGATCATCAGACGGGTGCGGGAGGTGTGGGTGAGCGGTCAGGACACAGTCCCGTTGACTGTCCTGTGTACACACCTGACCACATTTGAAGCTCAGTAAGAACATAAGGCTGGGTGCATCATCTTACTCTTCACCTTCCTCCTCCGGCATTCCTCCTCTACCTCTCTTCACCGCCACCAGGAGACTCCGGGAAGGGTAAATAACACGAGACAGAAAGCCGTAGCTGTGAAAGTGGCAGCTATGCTAGGTGATGGACAGATATGAGGTGAGGGTGCGTACGAGGTTGAGGAGTGTCTCGTCAGCGCGTGTGTGGGGGGGCGGGGCCGACACGCTCACACTTTGAACGTCACTCGCCTCCTGTCTTCACCTGTCACACTTCTGTACCATTTGTATTTCCAGCTTGTCACTAAGAGTTCTTGACACGTGCATAAGTACAGATTGAACTCTGCATGCACACACACACACACACACACACACACACACACACACACACATCAAAGGACCCTTACATACACAGACAGCGTGTGATCTGTATGGCACCAAGCCCTAACAGCCTGTTTCATCTCTGTTAAGTAATCTCTCTCTCTCTCTCTCTCTCTCTCTCTCTCTCTCTCTGCCTCTGTGAGCTTTTTTTATTGTGTGTGAGTGTGGGGGCGAATGTGGCACCACCAGCTATGAGCCAATTGAGAGCCTCTTGTGTGCTTGTTTCTAATGTTCCATGTGTTCTGTCCCTCTGTCTCTCTCATTGTCTGTCTGTCCGTCTCTCTCTCTCTCGTTTCTAATGTTTCTTGTGTTCTCTGCTTGGCATTACGGCAAATCAGCAAATTTTCCTCGTTTTCTGTATTCCATCTATTCATTTCAGCTGTGATCGTGCTATCTGCAACCCTTCACTGCTACAACATGACTCAAAAGCATTTAACGTCAAGGCATTGATTGGAAAATAAAATTTCACCTCTGCTGATATGATTTGTCTGCATTCTGGCCAAAAGTTTGCTTGTTTTTTCGCAACTTTCCCATTTCTTCATAAACTTGGTGCTCATGCCCTCTGAGCTTTTTCCTGCGACCGTGGGCAGAACATCTGTCGTCCTCTGCCCCGTCCGCACGACCCCGGGCGGTAATGAGCCAAAGCACCAGCTGCCACAGGAGGGCCGGCGTCTGGGAGTCGCCTCGGGCGTGCTCAGTGAAGGGCGAGAAAGCCCCCACGCCGCTCCACGCTCCGCCCTCAGCCTCCACGCTCCACCCTGATGCCCCATGCTGCTCCATGCTCCGCCCCCTCAGCCCTCCGCCCCCACACTGCTCCACGCTCCGCCCACAGTCCCCAGCAGGCTTCTCCCCATCCTTCAGCTTCAGACGGTGGAGACCGCTGGGCAGATATGTGAAGTATTTACAGAGCGAGCCGCCCGCCCTTCGTCGTGCTGCCACGTCAGGCTTTCGAAGGTAGTCTGAGGAACGCTTCACTGCAGCTGAGCACGTGCTCGCAAACATGAAGAGGAATCAACAACGTTGTGCTGAACTTTTATGTTGAATTCCCTTAAAACCTGCCTTTAAAACCCAGATGTGGGCAGTCCCGAACAGATATGTTGCATTTGTCATTTATTTATTCCTTAGAATTCACATCGTGTAGTCTGGGACTTTGTGAAGGTCAAGATTATATATGAAAGTTGTTCATTTGATCAGGTTTTGAGCTCAGTCGAGAGTTTGCACTCACCCACCTAGCAAAACCTGTCAGCTTTACCTGCAAACCGATGCCTTCCACACCAAAAAGGGCTGAATGATTTTGAAATAACGGGTGAGGATTTTATTATAGCGCGCGTGACTTCATTCCCTTAACTCGATGCCTTTTAATTTGCTGAGGTGAAATCGAATTGACCCATGGCCTCAATGGGCCCAAGAGATTTAGCTGGGCAGAATTCTGATAATCCTTTTAGGGTTTGTGGGTTTGTGTGGAGGAAGTCTCAGCGGGTTAGCTGTTAGAGGATGTGGGGAAAAAACATCATGGTAGGGCACTACAGGGGTGTCTGGGCGCCATCTGCATGTGCTCCAATGGTTCTCCCCGGTCTTGCGCACTTGATTGCTCTTCACCCGGTGCGTCTTCCCTCCGCTAATCTCATTCGCGTGCTTGAGAAGTAAATGGCTTAATGATGATTGGATAGCGCTGATTTGGGGTTTTCGTAGGGGGAGAAATTAGAGGCGTTTAAGGAGGAGCGGTTCTGATATCCAGGATTTGCTTTTTACATGCTAAAAAATTATAAAATAACTGTTTATTATGTATTTTTGAATGCTGAATGCTTTGAATGTTTTCAGAATTTCTCCATCATCCATAGTTGTATATTTGTTTGTCATTATGTATAGTATAGAAAAGGGTCCAAGGACACTGGCGCCGAGACGCATTTAATATCGATTTCAAACCGATTTAACCACTAGTTTCGATTTCACTAGTGGCGGTATGGTAGTGAAAATGCATTCACTGCTCTGTGTAGTTCAACAACCAAAGCCAGTACAGTGCATCACCGTGTGTCCATGATCCGTGAGAACAAGGAGGTCCCCAGCAGGACACACCCCCCCAGGAGGTTTTGCTCCGCCCCCATTTCTGCTGACCAGCCACATGCAGATTACTTCCTTCTTGTCCTTCCATTAATGTTATAATTTCATTTATGCTTCTCGTGTGTCTGCACATGATTCCGTTGTAACATTGATCCAAATGTTCTCTCTCTTTTATTGACTCGTTCACAATAGGAATTATATCCTTTAGATACGTATATGGATTCATTTTCTCTCAAATCTGAAACACTCCCAAAAGCTTTCTGGCATCAGGCATCCTGCATGTTGATGCTGATACATATTTAATACACACAATTATCAGGTCCATCTCTCCCTCGCCGCCTCCACTGACCTCAGAACAGCCTGTGTAGGTGCTGGGGGGAGAATCTCTGACTACAGTGGTTGACTCATCTACACCATCATGTATAAAAGTGAACTTGTGTTGTACACACCTGTTGCTTTGACTTAGCAAGAATTTGAATAAAAGCAATCTGATTGCATACTGTTTTCAAGTTAAATAATTGCCTATTAGGGTGCATTTTCCTTATTTACTATTGGTAGATAGTAAAGAATTAAGCAAGCACATTTAAACGTTACAATGTGGAATGAATGTTCAACACCCCCCGCATTAAAACTCAGATGAGTACAAATATTTCATACTTTAGGTGTACACACCAAATTTGATTTTGTTTGGGTTTAAATCTGACTTCAGAAAGTGAGTGCAGTCATGTGGCATCCCTAATCCAACGTGGCATGATTAAATGTTCCGAAAAATGTTTACAGCGATTCTTCCTCTGCCACCTCAGTCATCCACTACACTTCCCTTGGCTGTGACAGTCTGGCTCTCCATACACAGAGTGAAATTTGTAGCGTACAGTTGCGTCTCACAGCCTTCATTTGGGTGAATGAGGTCTTTAAAGAGTCATTCAGCACTGCAGACTCTGGCCTGGTTTCCGCAACATGACTGTCTCAAATATAAACAGATCTCTCCAGGAATGACTGGATGAACTAGATCTGTGGTGGACAGTTATACTAGAGCATCTAAATGACAATCACAGTACATTTTTAAAAGCTTTTGCTACTTTGTTGTTACTTATGCTGTTCAAGGTCAGAATTCAGAGATGAAACGTGGTTGGTGTTCTACACCAGCATTATAAACGGGTTTAGTGTTCTACACCAGCATCATAAACGGGTTTAGTGTTCTACACCAGCATCATAAACGGGTTTAGTGTTCTACACCTACATCATAAACGGGTTTAGTGTTCTACACCTACATCATAAACGGGTTTAGTGTTCTACACCTACATCATAAACAGGTTTAGTGTTCTACACCTACATCATAAACGGGTTTAGTGTTCTACACCTACATCATAAACAGGTTTAGTGTTCTACACCTACATCATAAACGGGTTTAGTGTTCTACACCAGCATCATAAACGGGTTTAGTGTTCTACACCTACATCATAAACGGGTTTAGTGTTCTACACCTACATCATAAACGGGTTTAGTGTTCTACACCTACATCATAAACAGGTTTAGTGTTCTACACCTACATCATAAATACAGCAAATTCATAAAAGAAGTGAGGCTAGGTTTAGGAATTTAATCTTAGTGATGGCGCGTGGTAAAAGTTCTCCGTCGTCCTGAATTTCATGTTCAGTTCAACTTCAAATCATTCGAGTCCTCAGAATAAGAATATGAGGAAGAGGAACGTGCAGCTGGCGAAGGAACAGTGAGTCATTATATGTCAAGATGAGAAGGTGGAAGATTAAAAAAACATCTCCTCTCTCCCACCATCATCTCCACCATTGCTGCCTGTTAACTTCTCATATCATCTTTACTCCTGCAGTACGGAAAAGACATTTGTGAACATTAGTGTATAAGGATAGCAATATAAATTAATATAAACTTACATTTCATTAGTTTCAAATTTTGATGGTATATTCTGTAAAACACTTATGTGTTTGATGTGTGTGTGTGTGTGTGTGTGTGTGTGTGTGTGTGTGTGTGTGTAAGAGATGAGCGAGAGAAACTAGATGGGATGAATACATCTGTGGTAGGAATACTTCTTTGTGGCTTCCATGCTCAAATCGTTTTATGTATTTTTCCACCATGAATATAAAATACAAACACTGCGAAGATTTACCCCAATCATTAATGCCTTCCATTTGCAAGTGCCACACACATAAACACACACAGTGAAGGGGAAAGATTTATAACACACACACTCACGCAGCGTAGCGTCTCTTGTGTGCTTTCCTCAGATCTCTTTATGAATGTGCGGGTTAATCTAAAGCTATAACCTCAGTTTCAGCCTTTTCCAAAACCCCCAACCCACCTAAGAATGTGTCAGAAGACCAAACTGTCACAGTGTTTAGGGAGCGTTCCCAGAAGACGTTACCCTGGGTCACTGGAGCCCCGCCCTGTCACTGGAGCCCCGCCTCCTCATGCCTCCTGGGACTTCTCTGTATTCAGCGACACTCCAGCTCTGCTGGGGCCTTTTCTTCCTTTAGCTCGTTTTATTTGCAAAACCATCATGGAAAAACCTTGTTAGCTACTGAATTCTAACACTGAGCACAGAATATACCTGCCTGGGAACAGAAGGCTGTGGAGCAAGTGTTAATTATCCTGGCTTGATAATTGGCCGCACCTTACCTATTTAAACTGACATATAATAACCCTGCGGCCAGATGTAATGCTATGATCTGAGAATCAGCAAAACAGTGTAGTGCTGAGATGAATGGAGAACTCACCGAGCTTTCCTAGGGTTGGTGGCACGTGTCACCTCTCAGATATAAACCAGCCCAGTCATCCCAGAGCACCTGAATGTTTGATACATACGTTACCAGCTGGACTGAACTCTGCAGAGAGGGTCACTGACCCTGGGGGCTCTGATTCACTGGGGCTTCAGTGATGCAGCCAGGAACATCACCCTCAACTGCACCTCTGCCTTTACCCACAGACTGCATAATAAACGTCACAATAAACGTCACAATAAACGTCACGATAAACACTGATATTATGGCGTGATCTCATGTGCGTATGGACTGCGACTTCTGCAGATTGGCTTCTCGTAGCTGGGTGGTTTCCACACAGGATGCACTGGCTTTAAGTCTGAGGGTAACTGCTCTTCCTATTGTTTCCAGGCCTAACCCATGACACCTGATTCTATTCATGGCTCCATCCCAGTACAGGAGAAACTTGGTTGTGTATTAGGGGTCTTCATCTCCAGGCCTGAGGCCACCATGGCCCACAGTTGCAAATTTCCCCAGTGTAGCTGAACCAACTCCTCAGCTCAGGACTGAGAATCACTGTGACGGGCGGAAGAGTCATTTAAACTCGGCAACGCGATGTAATCCCAAGATCAGAACTGGCATTGCTGATTTACATAAACGGGCACTCCCGTGAAGGGGTCTTTCTGTCTGTCGGCACTTTTCGAAGCATTACTAATCTGAGTGAACACGCGTGAGACGAACAGACTGCTAAGTGCTATTACCACTTACAAACCGTGAATGAACAGTATCACTCTCATTTTCCATCCTTTCCCATCACGCGTTTAGTGCCAAAATCACATCCATCACCGTTTCTGCACTTTCTCTGTCGAAAAAAGCGTCGAGACCTACTGTCTGATCCCGGCACGTTAATCGACGGTGGGAGGTGCTCACGTTTGCACGTGCAGCCTGTTTCACCAGGGCTGTTTAGTCGAATGGCTGCCGAGTTTAGCACCGGTGCTCAGTGAACCACACCAAATGTTTGTCTGAAAGCGTGCCTTCATGTAGATGAATGTGTTGACATTTGCTACCCCTATCTACACTTACAGGACCAGAGAGCTTTGTGTGGAAGAACATATTTACACTTTCTGGCACATCCACCTGACATTCTTCAACCAAGCACGGCAAACCCAAACGATGGCTTCACACCAATCCTGAAGCCCTCTGCTCCAAGCTTCAGTAATGGTTCAGTGGGTCATGGATGGTATAATCCACTTCAAAATACCACGTTGTGCCTGTCTGCCTCGGAGTGCATGGTCAGCACTGTTAGTGATGTTTTACAGCTTTTAATGTGTTGTGACATTTTTTTAATTAAGGCACAAGGGAGATTAAACAAAAAATGGATTTTAATGAATACAGCAATAAAGGATTAACAGAGGAGGGACCTGAAGGCAAAAACATGACAGAAAAACAAGTACCTAAAACATGTATAAGGCAATTGGAGGACTGAGAGGTCTTGGAGTTGATTGGCTTGCGAGCCATTTTCTCAGTATGAGGAAGGTTAACGAGAAGCCCTGATTGGATGATCCTTTTGGCTTAAGGAGGGAGGGTGTAATGAGGTGCAGGTGTGAGTGATTATTAATAAACAGATGACGGGTGAACATGGAAGTGGGTGTGTATTATGATTGGTGGAATGACTGGCTATTGAGGGGTTGTGGGTGCCTGATTGGTTGGAGGGTAAACGAGGCTGTGTGGGTGTGTGTGTGTGTGTGTGTGTGTGTGTTTCGTTGGGTGTGGACCGGAGCGTGACATGCATATTAGAATTTCTCATTACCAATTTCCATTATTATGATATTAATGATATCTTCATGATCTATATAAACTGTTTTTCAATTAATAGACAAGACAATAAAGGGATAGAACACACTTTAGTGCACCAGGGATGAGAGAGGACTTCCTGACTGTGTGTGTGTGTGTGTGTGTGTGTGTGTGTGTGTGTGTGTGTTTGTTGAAGGAGGATAGAAAGTGAAAGAGAAGGGTAAAAGACACCAGGATGTGTGAAAGATGATTCGATATCTCTGTCACACTCATACTCTCACAGACCTGTGCAGGTGCCCTTGGGAGAGCCACTAGCGTCAGGTCTTTGTTTTGAATGTGTGTATTAGTGTGTGTTGGTGCTAGCAACAACGTAGGTTCTCCTGATGACCTTTGCCCTCCTCTACCACACTGGCTGTGCTCCTGTGAAGGGCTTCAGAATCCCCTCCTGTGTTAAGGAGCTGTGGAAGTTCATGTGGACGTGAAGCTTTGCAGCCGGAGATTTTTATTGCAGTAGAGTCAGCGTGACGTCGTTTGGTTTAAGTGGATGAAAATGGATGGATGGATGGATGGATGGATGGATGGAGATTACTTGTTCATGGTGGTTACTGGCAGAAAACATGCAAATATATGTCATGGGTCGGTCCATAACTGTTAAGTGCTGATGTGGAAAATGAACATAAAGTAAGAGAAGTTGGCAACCAGACAAAAATCTTCAAACTGAAGTTTATTAAGCAACATTTAGGCCCAAATCAGACACTGCGTTAGTCACACTGTTGATTTTACACAGTTTGATGGGGGCAAGAATCAGCAGGTGTCTTGGCCAAAAAAATACAATAAAATTAGATGCAGTTAAGAGCTGCCAAAGTTCACAAACGATTGGAAGTGAAACGTAGATATTTAGTGAGTTGTTACATCCGTGTTTGTAGTCACTGAAAACCTGTTTTGCTCGTGGTATTAAAATCCGACACACTAGCTTTTGTGACTTTAATTACCTGGGAATCACCACGGTGATGCTGTGTACCTAAAATTCCCGTTTCAGACTTATTATCTAAAGCATGACTATATCCCACTACACCTTAGCCTCCTATTCTCTTTCCACACCCGGGATGTCATTCTAGAAGAAAGGCATATGACTGTCAAAATGAGCTCTCAGTGCAATCACTGTCTAATCCTAGCGGCCACGGCTAGCGGCAGGATAATCCACACGCTTCTCCCACGGAGCCCGTTTGACAAGCCGGTGTTACGGTTTGATCTGCAGTGGCTGGTCCTTGTGTTTCAAAGGAGAACTGAACCTCTCTGAACCACACCGCCCCGGTCTCGGTCTGAACGCTCTCAAAGGAAACCGAGGCCAGGCCCAATCCCGTAATAAGCAGAACGATGCATACGGATTTTTAGGAGTTTTACTTTAGGTTGTATAAAAATCTCACGCTTGATGTTAGTTTATTCTTTTCGGTCAGACTTTCTTCAGATGGACTATGGACAAGACAGGATAAACGTGCCCATTCCATCCCAAATGTATTCATAATCGTTCTTTCATGAATTATTGTTTGGAAATAGTTTGTTCACAAAATCAGAGTTTGATTTATGGTATAGCCTATTGTACATGTGCTTATCAGTTAATTTATAGGCTATTGCACAATTTATTGTGAGCAAAAATTAATCACATTCCTTTTTGGGGGGAGGGGGGCATTCTGATATAATAATGTGCTCTTAAGGAGACGCTGTTATTAAAACGTATTATAAATAACTTAAATTGCTTTTGTAAAATATTTTTGTGAATTTCTCCCATTCTCTGGTAGCAAACCACTTTAATCATCCTTTCGCATTAGGACTTCTCGGGTGTTGGGGAGGCAATTAACCGTCCATTCCACTCGGGCCATTATCTCTTATAATCTCAGAGATTATCCTGAGTGTACATGGAATAATTGAGATGATTCATAATGTAATCGCATAAGTGTGTTGAAAAGCAGGCACTCAGAGCCTCTCTCTCTCTGGCCGTTGGCCTGACGGCCAAGTGTTCTGACCCGCTAGAGTCTGACTGTCGGAGTCTCTGAACCCCGCAGACGAAACTGGAGAGAATTAATTACGGTTTCGCATTCAGAGGCCGCGGTGAAAACCGCAGTAGACTAAAAACCTATTAACCCTGCCCAAGAGTCAATGACACGAGTTCACTCGCGCTGCGGATGCTCGGTGTTGCCACGTGCGGGGGATGAACGGCTCCTCGCGCACACTTCATTCTTCTCTCGTTTAACGTCAGTCACGCGGTATCGATCAGGGAGGTAGCGGCGTCATTAACGGACGGGCTGCGTATCCCACTCGTAATGTCGTTGTTTGCGCTAATAAGTGAACGTAGTGTTTGAACGCTCACCCTGTGACATGCACCAGACAAATCCATTATTACCCATCAACAATTATCGGATTCATTTCACAGACAAAAGTCTGCTGCAAGTTTTACACGGCACAAAAATGGCAGGCAGGGCTGTTCGCAGGAAGGAACCGCGCTGAGCAACATTGGACTATACGCAATTCTCCCACAATTGTTTTTTTTTTGCATTTTGCGAAAGCGACACGGTTGTCAAGCAAAGCGAGAGGCGCACGTGACACGGGCTCCTTAAAAGGCCATTTTGGCTAATGGCCAAGCCAAGTGCCACTGCATCTCTCGTGCCCACTGGGTTTTACAATGTCACCAACTATTTGCATATAAATGATCATTTCAGTCACTCGGAATCAACTCCTCTTGGACGATGTTAAACAATGGACAGTAGATATACTGCAGGCACCCTCTCTCTCTCTCTCCCCTTCACTCACAATAAAAGGGGCGTATCCTTCACAATACCCCCACTGCCCCATGCATAGGTGAGGGTTGTTTTTTGTTTTGATTTTGGAGCTCGGTCTGCGAGGGCAGGCTGCATCATTGGGAGTTGCTATGGAGACGCCGTTACTGGGTCTTCTGCATCCGTTCAGCGCGGTTCTGATCTCCGCGGGACCAAATCGCACTGGCTGTTACTGCGCAATTTAGCCCATTATGAAATTAGCACAGGCCTACCTGCTTGATAATTTCAGAAAAGCGCCGGAGGGCACGTGCTGACTGGAAACGGGGCCTTGCTGTCGGCGGCGCGCGCTTCGCGTGACGCACCTAAAAAGCGTTGATTGATTTCTGGTATTGACAAATTGGACGCGTTAAGATCCGACTGCGACTCTGCGGCGTCGGCAAAGAAAATGAATGCGAACTAGTCGCAAGCCTCGTTACTTCGCGAAAAACAAGAGCAATTCGTCTTACTTATCTGATGTCTAGAGTTTATTTAGCTATAAATAAAGAGTAAATTTGTTTATCGCAGTCTTTCATCGATTCAAACTTTCAGAACCGTATAGAGCTCCCACCCGCGCCTCAAACGTTCATAATAGTCATTTATTGTGGGCCAACAGTGCTACAGCAGACATGCTTCTGTCACACACACATACCCACAAACCCACAAGTGGAGTGGTTTTCCCTACAATTATCTCAAACTAAAGCACACGACAGTTATAACCTGCAATCTCTCTCTCTCTCTCATATATATATATACAGCAGGGCTGTGAGCTTGGGAAAGGCACGCGATGATCTGCTGCCACCTAGTGGCTGCCTTAAATCTTACATCTGGTACGTTTCGGTTTTTTTTTTTTTTTTACTTTAAGACTACACAATGAAATGTGCATCAATTGACGCTTATTTCGCGTTTTTGTCTCCAAAACTGAAGACTGAGTCTCTGAAACTATGATAAACTACTTTATATTTTTTCTATATATAATCTAAACTATCGTTATGAAACACTCTGGAGTCTCGTACGTACACCGCGGTGAGTCCAGAATAAGGAGTGATTGGTGTTTAAAACACGATTCTTATGCAGTTATGCGAGTATCCTGTAAATGGTGTGAGAGGCGTGTGTGCTCAGCTCGGTGGCGTGTGCTATCGCGGGCTTCACTCTTATGAGGAACAGCAAGTCCGAACAAAACACAGCTCTCACTTCCGAGTGTTGAGACGTGCCAAACACTCCCACAGCGACGCGCCGGCGGGCTGCCAGTGCGCCCCGTCTCTCCCGGGTACGCCGTGCCCACTTCCGTTACGGGCGTTCACCTGTCCGCTGCCCACCTGAAGGGCCATCCACACGTTTCGGTTGTTATGCCAGTCGATTAGAGTGGACCGGAGTGGATCAGAACGGTACCAGCACCCCACAGGATCCGCAGGGCCACGGCACTCTTCACCTGAACCTGACGTGTGCGGACTTGCGCGCTCTCCAGGTGCGATTCCGGGACGCACGGCCGACAGTGTGGGATCCTGATCCGGCACGATGGCGGTGAACGAACGGGCAGCGCGAGCGCTTAAAGACATCCTCAAACGACCGGCCAACAGCACGTGCGCGGACTGCGGCGCTCCCGGTGAGTGCGGTGACGCGTTGAAGAGTGCGGTAGCGCGCTCGTGCCCGTCGGTGCTCCGCGCGCTCCGCACGGACCGAGGCGGCTCCTCTCCACAAGCTCGGACATGCCAGGGAGAACATACCTGCGCTCCGGTAGACCCGCACAGCGGGTCAACACCTTCACATTCTGTGCTTTGCATTTTGGAATAATTGCATCTGAACTTTGTCGTGCACATTGCTGAGGTTTAATATGCAGTTTCCTCCGCGTCGTAGAGGAAACTAAAGGTTTCTAAGGATCTAAAGTAAAGGAACTAAAAGAGACGGAACTAAAAATGGCGCACGATTCAGATGTTTTGTAATAGATCGAATAAACGTCCGGGAGAGATTATTGAGAGAAGGCTAACAGCTAAGAGTCACTGTGATTAGTCAATGTAGGCTCGCTTTCATTTGTCCTTTGTTAAAGCCAACTATGGCCTTGCAGTAGCATTAATCTCGATCTTGCGTCAGATAAGCAGCCTCGCTGATTATGTAAATTTACCCTAAGGTTATGTAAGAAACAAAGTTTAAAAGCTGACAGGTGAATTCATGCCTGTCCTGACAACTGTTTGAAAATCAGTGCCCTGAGCTCTTCAATCCTGTGTGTGTGTGTGTGTGTGTGTGTGTGTGTGTGTGTGTGTGTGTGTGTGTGTGAGAGAGAGAGGGAGGGAGGGAGGTTTAAACACAAGAGTAGGTACGAAATTCTATAATATAAAATGCCGTGGGTGTGTTCATAGTTAGATAAACATTGTAGGAAGGTGTGTGTGTGTGTGTGTGTGTGTGTGTGTGAGAGAGAGAGAGAGAGCGCGAGATTAACTGCAAATGTGTATGCAAACCTACTACTTTCGGTCTTTGTTCATTTACTCTGCTCTGTAATATTCTCTCTTTCTCTTTTCCTCTCGGTTTCTCTCTCTCTCTCTCTCTCTCTCTCTCTCTCTCTCTCTCTCTCTCTCTCTTACACACACACACACACACACACACACACACACTCCCTCCTCTGCTTTCTCTCACCCCGTCTCACACACACACACACACACACACACAGTCTCTCTTTGTGAGTGTGTCTCACTCATCTCGCTCTCAACGGGACTTCACATTTTTGCAGGACGCTTAATTCCCGTAATTCCCGTAAGTGTCATGGCTTCAGGACACTTCTATCCCCCCTCCTTCTTTAATGTGTGTACAACACCTCTGACTCTGTCTGCTGTTTATGACCAGGACTGCACACATTTTCACGCTACATCATATTTATGACAATATTTGTTTTTCCTGAAGCTATGAACCAAGTTTATTGAACAGATACAATGTGCACACCAAACAGTAGTGCCACCTTTAAAAGAAGGCGATGAAATTTGGTTTTGACATTGAACAAGAAACAGGAGGAAAAGTGAATAAAACATGCATAAAATAAATACTTTATTTCATTTAAATGTTATGAAAAAGGGCAATTCACACACAGAACAGCAGTTCTACTCCATAATTGAGGCTCTCTGTTTCTGATTCTATTAACAGAGTTAAATATTAGAGGTAAATAGCAGGTTGCACAGTGTCATTTTTTCCATTCTCTCTCTCTCTCTCTCTCTCTCTCTCTCTCTCTCTCTCTCTCTCTCTCTCTCTCCAGATCCAGAGTGGGGATCTTGCTCCTTGGGAGTGTTCATCTGCCTCATTTGTTCTGGAATCCACCGGAACATTCCGGATATTGGGAAGGTCAAGTCTCTCCGACTGTCCCACTGGGAGGATTCAGAGGTGGAGGTGGGTGAGGCTCTCTGGCTCCAGCTGTGGCTTCTGTTTCCTCCATCTGTCACCCAGTTGTAGAACTACACCACACCAGCGTACCTACCTGGTTGGTCCAGGGTGCAGGGTGATGAATGTCTCACCACATCACACGTGGCGAGCGTATGACCCTGACTGTCCTTTTTTCTCCTCTGTGTCTCAGTTCATGGCAGAGAACGGCAACGAGACGGCCAGGAGCAAATACGAGGCCCGCGTGCCAGGCTACTACTATAAACCCACTCACAAGGACTGCCAGTAAGTCACCATGGCAACGCGGCCACCACCAGGCCCGCCCACCTTGAGCGAGAGGCGGTTCCCATTTTGTGGCATTACTACTGTAATCGGACGTGCGGAAGGCGGGACAGTGTGTGGCAAGCAGGGGAATCGTTGGGCCTTATTGGCTGATTAAGCACCAAGCTCACTAGCTCCGCCCCCCAATTTTCCCTCTGAATCCACCACTGAATCCACCTGTAGCCCTGGTGTGCTCTACTTTAGTTAGGCAGTGAATTAGAGAGAGAGAGAGAGAGAATGTGAGATAGTGTGTGAGAGAGAGAGAGACAGAAAGGGGGAGAAAGAGTGAGAGAGAGGGAGACTCAAAAGGAAGTTTTAAAACAGTTGCTGCATCATTAATAGAAAAACATATTTCATTCATTCTATGTAATTCCCATATCATGTCCCCAATCATTAATACAACCAATCATGTTATACGACACCCACAGGATTACTGCATCCTGACCTCTGCAAGGTCGTCCTGCGGGTAAACAGGAACATTTCTAATCTGGCCAGCAGAGCTGAACTGGGCAGATTTTCACTCTTTCTGGATATTGAGAAAAGATTGTGGTAGCACCTTGACTAATTGGATCCTGACTCCCTTAACCACAAAGTCTTAATCGACAATACACGAAATTCAAATGACCCACTACAGCCAAGACGAAACACCTCTCAGACAATCTCAACCTGAAAGGGACTGAAAAGAATAACAAAGCTAATTATACAGCCTGTACCAGAAAAACAAAATTACACATCAGAACAAATAAAAATGTTTAATTAATATTTCATTGTTTAATTAAAAATGTTAATTAATATTCCATTTACATATACTATATTGCTTCAATGACAGGAGTTTTATCCTGTCGTGCCAGTGAAGGCACATTTGATTTGAGAGGGAGACAGGTAGAGGGAGACAGGTAAAGAGACACGGGTAGAGGGAAACAGGTAGAGGGAGACACGGGTAGAGGGAGACACGGGTAGAGGGAGACACGGGTAGAGGGAGACGGGTAGAGAGACACGGGTAGAGGGAGACGGGTAGAGACACACGGGTAGAGGGAGACGGGTAGAGACACACGGGTAGAGGGAGACGGGTAGAGGGAGACGGGTAGAGGGAGACGGGTAGAGAGACACGGGTAGAGGGGGACGGGTAGAGGGGGACGGGTAGAGGGAGACGGGTAGAGAGACACGGGTAGAGGGAGACGGGTAGAGAGACACGGGTAGAGGGAGACGGGTAGAGAGACACGGGTAGAGGGAGACGGGTAGAGAGACACGGGTAGAGGGAGACGGGTAGAGAGACACGGGTAGAGGGAGACACGGGTAGAGAGACACGGGTAGAGGGAGACAGGTAGAGAGACACGGGTAGAGGGAGACGGGTAGAGAGACACGGGTAGAGGGAGACGGGTAGAGGGAGACGGGTAGAGGGAGACGGGTAGAGAGACACCGGTAGAGGGAGACGGGTAGAGAGACACCGGTAGAGGGAGACGGGTAGAGAGACACCGGTAGAGGGAGACAGGTAGAGTGAGTGTGGATCAGTCACTGGGGGACGTTGACTCTCTGACCCGTCTGCCTCTATGAGGAGCTGAAGCAGGTGATTACTCTGACAGTCTGTTGCCATAATGGAGCTCAGTGGGTTATTATGGTGCACATGTGTGTGTGTGTGTGTGTGTGTGTGTGTGTGTGTGTGTGTGTGTGTGTGTGTGTGTGTGCTGAGACAAGCATGCATCCAGCAGTGGGTGTTAATCACACCCACAGTTATGCCAAACCACACAGGAAGGGTTTGCGTTTCTTTCTAAAAGGAAATGGTAGTTATGCTAACAATACTAATCCAAACCAGTCAGAAGTCCTAATAACCTGTGAGCATTTTGACCAAAACCAGTCACAACTATAAACCTGTACGAACACACCAAACGCTACTAATGACCTTAATCATTACATATATTTAGTGCACTTCGAACCCATTGTTAGTGCTCACGTGCACTGCAGGAAAAGTGTCACAGCAAGTGTGTGTGCGCGCGTGTGTGCGCACGTGTGTGTTTGTGTGCGTGCGTGTGTGTGTCCGTGTGTGTGTGTGCATCTGTGTGTGTGTGTGTGTGTGTGTGTGTTCACAGGGTCCTGAAGGAGCAGTGGATCAGAGCTAAGTATGAGCGAATGGAGTTTACACAAGACAGGAAGCAGTTGGTATACGAGGAGGGTAAGTGGGTTTGAACACTGCTCTAGGATCAGTTCCTGCAATCAAATGCCAGTTTTGGCCATTATTAAAGAAAACCTCATTGATCCCAAAACAGCACTTAGAAATGAAATTACTAAACCATTCTTTGATGTCTTTATCAGGTTTTGTGTTTTTCCATCATGATTGTGGTTTCCACCAATCACAGGGTCCAGAGACGGAATGCTAATGAAGAGGGGGCGGGACAACGGGCAGTTCCTTAGCAGACGATTCGTCCTGTCAGAGTTGGAAGGGACACTGAAGTATTACACCAAGTCTGATGTGAGTTTTACACACACACACACACACACACACACACACACACACACACACACACACACACACACACACACACACACACACACGTGGTCCTTCATGGTAAAGACCACATGACACCATCTAATGATAGATGACCTACGTGTCCAGACGTCTGAGTCCAAAGTGGTTCTAATGACTCAAAAAATACACAGCCGTATTAAACCATTCAAAGTCTTCCGTCTGAGTATTCCCGGTGTCTGCAGCTTGGTCCTGAATCAGGGATTGTGTAGATTAGTACATGGAACGTCAGTACAGTGTCTAGGTGCTTATTAGCTCAAACACTAAAAAAGGAGAAGTCACTTATAAGTGGCAGGTTGGGTATTAGGTTTAGTAGGGGACATTAAAGCCCTTATGTCAAAGAGAGGGCGTGGCAGCTCTGGGAGGTGTCAGCGCTGGGAAGGGGGCGTGGCAGCTCTGGGAGGTGTCAGCGCTGGGAAGGGGGCGTGGCAGCTCTGGGAGGTGTCAGCGCTGGGAAGGGGGCGTGGCAGCTCTGGGAGGTGTCAGCGCTGGGAAGAGGGCGTGTCTGAGCAAGGAGCCATCCAATCAGACCCGCCAGTCTGCATACACAACCTTGTCTGGCCTGTTTCTGCACTGCTGTGCTTGACTACCCGTGGTGAGTGTTACATCTGTTTATCTACCAGCAGACTGGGTTGACTTTAATTTGGGCCTGCAAAGTGTGTGTGTGTGTGTGTGTGTGTGTGTGTGTGTGTGTGTGTGTGTGTGTGTGTGTGTGAGTGTGTGTGTGCAGGTGTGGGGGTGAGAGTGAGAGTGTGAAATATCAAAAGCATTCAAATGAGTTCAAGATCAAAATCGATAAGACATTCCAGGTCTTGTGGTTTCATGCAAGAGAAATGTGTTATCTGTGTAAGAGATAAAGGCAGATACCGCTTGTCATTTTAATCAGATACCTAGGTCTGTGTGTGTGTGTGTGTGTGTGTGTGTGTGTGCCTCCGTGTGTGTGTGTGTGTGTGTGTATGCCTGCTTGCTGGCTTTTTCCTTACTGGGTGTGTGTTTTTTCCCATGGCCTGTGTGTGTTTCCCCCATGCCTGTGACTGACACCAACTGCTCCGTGTTTGTCCAGGCCAAGGAGCCGAAAGCCGTAATTAAGGTGGACGGCATCAACGCCTCCTTCCAGCCGGAGAAGATCGGCAACCCCAACGGCCTGCAGATCACCTACCTTAAAGATTACAGCACACGCAACATCTTCCTCTACCACGAGAGCAGCAAGGTACGGAGACACACGCAGACACGTCCAGGCCGTCACATTCCACCTGTGACAGCAGCGTCTGGGATCTCGGACCGTCTGTACGCGACAGACGGGTCCAAGGTTAAATGACAGCCACTTAGCTAGTCTCATAAGTAGACTATTCATACCAGTCCTCATGTACGAGTTACTGCATCCGTTTGTACCAAAGACACACTCCTTATATTTCTCTAATACTTTCTCTCTCTCTCTCTCTCTCTCTCTCTCTCTCTCTCTCTCTCTCTCTCTCTCTCTCTCTCTCTCTCTCTCTCTTCCCTTTCTCTTTCTCTCTCTCCCTCTCTCTCCCACTCTCTCTCACTCCTCATTAGGAAATAGTAGACTGGTTTAACTCTATCCGAGCAGTGCAGTTGCATTACCTAAAAGTAGCTTTTCCTGGGGCTTCTGAGTCTGAGGTAAGTTAATACAGGATGAAGCGCATACACACACGCACACACACACACACACACACACACACACACACACACACACACGCACACACACGCACACACACACGCATGGCTATTTTACTTGTTTTCAGATCCAGTTTTCCTATTAATAATGTCAGTTATGCCTTTGCTACCACAGCACTGGTATTGTTTAAAATACCACAGATGCTGGTCATAGTTGAGCTAACACGGCCTAGAACACCCACTCAGTACGGATCAACACGACCCTGAAGGCCTTCTGCTCTCTCTCTCTGTTTCTTCCAGCTGACGCCCAAACTCACACGGAACTTTCTGAAGGAGGGATACATGGAGAAGACTGGTCCGAGGGTGAGTGTCAGCGCGCCGTTATTCAGAGCTTTATCGCCCGTTACGCCTCATACGTTAGCCTTGGCCGCCTTCACGGGGATGGACACGTCTGTCCCCTCGTACCTGAGTCAGGTGTGTGTCTGTGTGTGTCTGTGTGTGTGTGTGTGTGTGTGTGTGTGCGCAGTCAGGTTAGCGCTGCAGAACTGCCTTAATGAGCCGCATTCAGACAGCTCGGCTTGTTTGCTTTGCTTTGCTTCACCGTTGGGGTCAAAGGTCATGTGGGGTTACCCTGAGCTACCCCACTGTGGCATTATTCTGCCCCGTTCATGTCGGTTCCTCGGGTCTCTGGTGAGCAGGAGTTCGGTTCTGTGGGCCAGGAGGGTAAGTTCTGGGGGTGTTTGGTGATCTCTCAGCTCAGACACACCTGATCGAGCACGTCTGGTAATTAGTGTGCTCGGCAGGTGTGTCGGAGTGCAAGGCACCATCCCGCTGAGCAGGCCCCTTCAGGACCGGAGGCGGGGCCCCTGAGTACCAGAGGCACACTGAGGAGGTCGAGGAAGACGTGCAGGAAGTCGGATGCCAGGCGGTCTGTCCTGCATCAGATGCTGCTGGCCCGATTGTGAACAGATCGGCTCTACACGTTGTCACACGCGGCATCACCTCACACGAGCTGCTCCAGGATCAGTTTTGAAATCTGTCCGAGGGCCATTTTGTGTGTTTCCAGGCGTAGCTCTATCAGCAGGAGCCGAGTTCTAGACAGCTGAAAGGTCAGGAAGGCTGTAGTTGCTGTTATAATGTCGGCCCTCTCCTGTTGGTCGAGCAGAGAAGTGCCCCCCTCCCCCTCCCCAGGGGGGCACCTGCAGCCTCGTCTGGGTCTGAATCTGCTCGGTGGTTGCGTGTTTAATGGAGGATGGGTTTACACAGATCTCCCCAATGCCTTTCCACGCTGGGACGCGTGTCTTAGTGGCGCTGTGGTGAAACCCCCTGTGGCTTTCATAAGACTTGATCAGCAGTTCACATCAGGCGTGATTACTGCTAAAGCCAGTGGGTTATCAAATAGCAAATCACTTACTGCAAAAAAATAAAAAATAAAAATCATACTACAAATATGGTAGGAGCCCAAAGTACTTTGCGAGGAACATTTAACATTTCTACGGGATGTAATCTGAGGTTATTTTACCGACTCGCCAACAGCAGACCTTGAAGCCATCGGGGACCTCGATCTGTACATACGTCTCCATCGCCGCTCCAGATAACGCACGACAACGTAACGCACGACAACGTAACGCACGACAACGTAACGCACGACAACGTAACACGCCGGCAGAGTATGAACACCATAAACACAAAGCAGGATTTGACACCTAATGACTGCCATTTTAGCAAATATGCATTCGTCTTTCTGCTTGGTGCGTACGAGCAGTTGGCGTATTAATACTCGTCCAGACTCCAGCAGTGGTATTACCCAGAAGTCTTTAGGTTGGGACTGATGATGCACTGGTAGCTCTTCATTAATAAGACAATGCAGCTTGTGGGAGTGACGTCGCAGCTCTGCTGAGCCTCTGTGCCTCGGCCGAGTCTGTACGAGGTGGCCCACCACGGTGGATATCGTGCTTCGTAAGGCAGATGGGCCGACGGGCCTGAGCGGATTCTGAAGCTGATGCTGGGAAATTCCCGAAGTCTCGTCATGTCATCCCGCGTAACCCTGGAAACCCACACACGCCTCCTCATTGGCCTGTAGACTGTAGGCGGTGCCCTCACACCTGTGTTCCCTGGAACCTTCCACACTGGGGCAGCTAACCTGCTAATAAGAACATGTTAAGCTGCACCGCGGTTGTCTGCGTGACGCTCCCACAAACCCCGTCCTGCGGACTACAGGTGGGCAGCGTTGTGTGGAGCTTCCGCTGGGTGTTCAGAGGACGTTTGTGCTCGATGGGAATCGCGTGTATCGCTGCTGGTGTTCACAGGAGGGTCGTGGAACAGGGTGCTGTTATTACCTTTTCTTTGTGCCAGTTTTACATGAGCAAAATGGTTAAAATCTCTTTCCCTCTCTTTCTCTCTTTCTCTTTCCCTCTCTCTCTCTTTCTCTCTTTCCCCCTCTCTCTCTCTCTCTCTCTCCCTCTCTTTCACTCTCTCTCTCTCTTTCCTCCTCTCTTTCACTCTCTCTCTCTTGCTCTTTCTCTCTCTTTCTCTCCATCTCTCTCTTTCTCAATTCAATTCAATTCTCTTTCTCTCTCTCCTCCCCCTCTCTTTCTCTCTCACTCACTCACTCTCTCTCCCTCTTTCTCTCCATCTCTCTCTTTCTCAATTCAATTCTCTCTCTCTTTCTCTCTCTCTCTCTCCATCTCTCTTTCTCTCTCTCTCCATCTTTCTCTCTCTCTCCATCTCTCTCTCTCTCTCTCTCTCCCTTTCTCTTTCCCTCTCTCTTTTTCTCTTTCTCTCTCTCTCTCTCTCTCTCTCTCTCTCTCTCTCTCTCTCTTGCAGCAAACAGAGGGTTTTAAGAAGCGCTGGTTCACCTTGGATCACAGGAGGCTGATGTACTTCAAAGACCCACTGGTAGGACAAGTTTATTACTCGAGATCTTTCATGCACACACACACACACACACACACACACACACACACACACACACACACACACACACACCTAATTTCACAATATCAAATTACTGGGTACCAAGTTTCTCTGAAATATATCTTGGCGAGGAGGAAGTATCTGTTGGAATGCTGTGGTTTCTCGCCACCGGTTTGAGCGCAGCTTCACAATTCAGTTTCAAGACACAAGGTGTGCTTTTTAGACTCACAGCACTGATCTCAGGTCAGCCCCTATGGTGCCTTGTCACGCACCAGAGCCATTCATTATGTGGATTGTCCCGGAACTGGTTTTTCCTCGGGCCTATCCCCAGTTCTGCGCTCGAAACCATTACTCCCACAACTCCAAAAGCTGTCTGACGTGTGCATTCAAGCCGCATTAACATCACTCGAAATCCCTTTAGCACAACCCCAGCTGTCCTCATACACCACATAGGGTGTTTCCTGGAAACCTCTGGAAAGCCCAAACCTTACGTCTCCGTCCCAACTCCCTCTGGTGAAATCTACTCTCATCACACCATTTCTACAAGGCTCCCAGCCCTCAGGGGGTCAAGTCTGTCGCAACAAAAAATGAATTAGATCTTTCTGCTGAGACTTCCAGCTCTATTCCCCCCCACCAGAAACGCAATATGTTTCAAATAATTTAGCATTCTAATTTATTCTAATTCTAAATTTGTCATTCTAATTCTAAATTAGCATCCGACCCACACAAAGTTGGACAGAAATGGCAGTATGGCACCTACAAATGTAAGACCACTCACAAACTTGAGTTTTTTGGTTAACGATTTTATTTCTGAGAAGAATTGACATTTTATGTTTCTAGTGGAAACTTGGCGTAGGAATGATGACACCGTTGCTCCCCCTGAAACCTTTGCTGCCAACTCCGAGATCTTTCATGCAGTACAAGAGGACATGGGAGTGGGTGGATTAGCTGCTATGAAGATGAGACAAAAATACTCTTCGTTGGCCCTAACGCCAAACGAGACGACCTCTTAAAGGCTCGGAGATCTGAGTCAGCAGCTAAAGGAGGAGTGAAAGGTTGGGGTGTAATTTTGGGTTCTGATTTAAGCGTACTGCACATCAGTAGTGTGACCGACACTTCCTCCAGCAGGGTGCTTTTCTTCTAAGCACATTGAACTACGGCGGTGCGGTTTTCTGTCCCCCCCAACAGCGTTAGTGGAGGAACTCCAGCTCACATGCAGGTCTGCAGCCAGACGTGTAACCAAAATGAAGACAAGACTCATTCTTGTATCATTTGTTCTTATTTTACCCATTACCCATTTATTTAGACTTTTTATGCAGCCTTTAAAAACATTTTCATGATTTTTTTAAATTACGATTTTCCCCCCTTGGTCAGAGTGATCTTGTGTATTATTACTAAACTGGATTTGTGGATTTTTTATCTTAATTATTTTGAATATTGTTCTATTTCTGTTATTGATTTTACTCTGTATTACTTCTGTAAAACACTCTGAGCTGCATCCCTGAAGTATGAAAGGTGCATTATAAGGTTCATCATCATCATCATCATCATGATGTCGCTGTAAACTCTGGCATTTCTCTGGTCGGCAGGATGCGTTTGCTAAGGGCGAGGTGTTCCTGGGCCACCGGGACCTGGGCTACAGCGCAAACGTGGGCCTCCCCGTCGGCACACACCGCACCGCCGCCTGGCAGCACGGTATCACCATAGTGACACCGGAGCGCAGCTTCCTGTTCACCTGTGAGTCTGAGGCGGAGCAACGTGATTGGCTGAGGCACTTCAACGATGTCATCGCCACTCAGATGTCGCCGCAGGAGTACAGCGGTGAGCGGCGGCGTGGGGCGACGGGTTACAGCGCGCACGCCTGGGCCGGACCGCAGTTTGGCCTCACGCCCTGAAATCAACACACGCATTTGCATAACAATACAGTCTAATTACGTTTGAATGATCCACTTACCTGATTGGCTGTAGATTGAGGAAGAATAGCCCATTCACTCCTGGGTCACTGGAGGCAGTTTGAATAAACGGTGCTCTGTGCATTATTGTCGCTTAAATTACTTGTCATCAAATTCAGAAGTGAATTTCTTCCATAATGTGACCTAGAGTCGTATATAGTGAACACACACGATCTGGATTCATGTACTATGTACACACATATTATGTGGTTTCCTGTGTTAAATGATACTATACGTACTGTATGTGTTTTTCAATTCAGATGTCTGACCGAGATATTCACTGAGATCTTTTTGTGATATCTTTTGTTTCAGTGGAGGCTCTCTTCAAGCATAAACACTGACACCGAGTTGGACACGTGTCATGACCCCAGCCTGACCTTTCACCTCTCACCTCTGCAGCTGCAGACCTAAATATGTATAATGAGATGGAACACTACATGTTTATATTAATGCGTATTTTTAATTATTTTTTAAGTAAGTTCAATAAGTACTTTTAGATCTAGAGTGTGCCTTGTAATTGTGTATTCTGTAACTATTAAGACCAAGGGAAATATTTTTAAGACAGCAAACTCAGTAGTTTGGTTTGCTAAAGACGGACAGAGTTATTCGGGACAGTAATGATGGACAGCAGGGCTAAAAGATCATGCTTGAATATCCACGCAGGATGTGACTCTCCTGACTACAGAAATGAGAAACGTAACCGTAGCCACAAAGTCGTGGAGGTTCCGATTAGAACCTTGTGTCATTGTGCCCTCTAGTGGTGAAAGTGTGAAAGTGTCTTTTTCTCATGTAATATTGAGCCTGAAATTAGTGATTCGGCTGTGAGTGAGATTGCAGTGAGATTGGTGCTTGGAACGGGCTGAACGTAGTGGGCAATATGATTATATTGTCCTTTACCGACATAAAATTAAAAACAAATATTTTGGAATAAACGACTTAATCAGTAATTGAAGTCTTTGCTATGAAGTTGCCACGCTGAGTTCATGTTCTAGTAAATAATATAGTAAAAGTGTGTAAGGTGTAGGCATGTACACATGAGTTACACTTCTGCAGTGTAGGGAATCTGGTGTGTACCACATGTGCGTGCCTGTGTGTGTATGTGTGTGTGACTGTGTGTGTATGTCTGTCTGTGTGTGTGTGTGTGTGTGTGTGCGCACGTACACCTCTGCCTTTATGTGTGTGTGTCACTTTTCTCTAAACTGACACCCTGGTGTCTATCTCGGACAGCTCAACGTGAACCTCACGTAAATTTAACACGCCATGTTCGGTTGCACCTATGTGTGAGTGAGGGATGGTTAAAAGGAGAGACAGACAGACAGAGAGAGAGAGAGAGAGAGGGATGCATTTAGTCAGGAACCTGCAGAACTCCAACACACACTTTAGTCCAAAGGACCAAAACACTCGCAACCAGCACAGAAACATTACGAGGCGTCTGCGTGTCAGAGGAAGTCCTGGAGGCTCCGTGCGTGATTCCAGCAGCTCCATCCAATTCCTAGTGCTGCCATCTGAACCTCACCGGCGTCTCACCAGCGTCTCGCCAGCGTCTCGCCAGCGTCTCACTGCACAGCGCTGCATCGTGGCTTTATTTACGACGTGCGTTCACGTGGACTCGTCGTCTTTATCCACTCCTCCGTCGCCAACATCGTCAGGTTTGAGTGAGAGGTGGGACCTCCATGGTCAGCCAATCCTGAGTCTTCTCACCCACTTGATCTCCGCCCTCTCCTCATTGGTTGGGATGTAGAGCCATGGCTCCCTGTCCCAGCTCGTAGGACTCTTGGAGCTCTTCGACCGCCATCGTCCGTTATCCGTTCAGTCTACTGCGGTTGTCTCGTGGGCGATGAACCTCACTGCTAACGGCAGCGTCCCCAGCCATTCCCCCGCGGCTGGAGGTGGGGGTGCTCCCTGGGCCACGCCCCTCCTGGGCGCCATCCTGGTGGCCATGTGCGCGCTAGGCGTGGCGGGGAACCTGTACACGCTGGCCGTGACCCAGTCGGCCCCGCTGCGGCGAGCCGGGTCCATGCGAGTCTTCATCATCAACCTGGCGACGGCCGACCTGCTGTACCTGGCCACCATCCCCTTCGTGGTGTGCACCTACTTCGCCCGCGACTGGTTCTTCGGAGAAACGGGCTGCCGCGTTCTGCTCAGCCTGGACCTGCTCACCATGCACGCCAGCGTCTTCGTGCTGGCCGCCATGAGCCTGGAGCGCTACCGGGCCGTGGCCGCGCCATTCCGCGCCCGCCGCCAGGCCGGCCGACGCCATTGGCCGGTGGCCCTGGCGGTGTGGGCGGCGGCCACGGCGCTCACCCTGCCCATGATGGCGATGATCCGGCTGCGTGAGGGCCGACCGGGCGCCGCTGGCCTGGTCAAACGCATCTGCTTCCCCACGTGGACGCCCGAGGCCTTCAGGGCCTACCTCACCCTCCTCTTCTTCACCAGCATGCTGCTGCCGGGCCTGGCCATGGGGGCGCTGTACGCCGCCCTCGCACGCCACTACTGGGTGGCCCAGGCCAACCTGACCCGCGGAGGGGCGGGGCCAGGGGCGGGGCCAGGGGCGGGGCGACGACGGAGGCGGCTGAAGTGTAGGGTGGTGGGTATGATCTTCAGCATCGTGGTGGCGTACTGGGCCTGTTTCCTGCCCTTCTGGGGTTGGCAGCTGGCCAAGCTGTTCTCGCCCGAGGCCCTGCGTTCGCTCTCGCCCGCCGCCCACACCTACGTCAACTTCTTCGTCACCTGCCTGACGTACGGGAACAGCTGTGTGAACCCGCTGCTCTACACGCTGCTCACGCGAAACTACAGGGACTACCTGGCCCAGCGGGCCCAGAGCTCCGCCTCCAGCCGGGCGGAGCAGGGCTCGGTCGCCGTGGGCAGCGCCTCACAGGATCCGTAGACGAGGTGGGCGGGGTTAGGAACTTGATTACAGAGCAGTGCATTGTGGTTACTCTGTCAGGCACGATTTGATTCCCTTCAGGTTGGATCCAGTGAGTCTCACATGTCACAGACCACTCAGGGTGTGTCTCTTTAATTCCTTCAAAAATGTTGAACAGACTG
>NC_135218.1:24166508-24206508 GCF_052324685.1 Brachyhypopomus gauderio | reverse complement strand
CATCTTGTGGGATGTACCTGGGATTCCGGTAGAAAGGGACGCACTTTGAACTTCTGACGTTCCTTTATAACAATGCAAAAAGCTCGGAGGTGTGTTTTACTAATCCTCCCTCCAATGAGAACACACCGAGTGGGGAATGAACCAATCACACCGAGCCATGGTTTAGGGTGACAATGCATATTATTTATATATTTATTTTAAAATTTCATTAATTAACTTTTCATTTCAACTTATTCCTTTCTTATTTAAAGTTACAGTTTCAATTACAATTGATCATGAAATTCTCAAAATGTGTTGTTATTATTCAAGTGTGCTTTACAGGGATGTTTCCCTGTATAATAGTCCAAAGCTTCATGGACTATTCATTGCATTTATTAAACATCAATAATTTAATCCTTTCTGGAAACTGGGGACTTAAAACAGTAACAGACATGTTGTCTCCATCTAGTGTTTGATTTTAGTCATTGCAGGTTTTATAGCTTTTATATGATTTGCATACGCTCACATGAGGATAGGATGAACAAACAACCTGTTCCTAATGTCGGTATCTTCTGAAAACATTCGATTGGGAGTCTTTGTCGTACAAATCAGCATACCAACTTTCAAATTTTCATTTGCTAATCTAATTGATGACTGATAATATGTATTTAATGACCATTATCTTTATGTGCTTATGCAGTTACATTGTTGGACAAGACAGTTATGATTCGACATGACATCTATGAGTCCACGTACTTTATTTGAACATCACTTCCAGTAAAATATTGTCACACACAGGCCTATATATATATATATATATATATATATATATATATATATATATATATATATATATATATATATATATATATATATATATATATATATATATATAAAGAATTTCATTGTACAGTGTAACTATTTCTGCTGTGCACATGACAATACATTCTTGAATCTTGAATAAATAGAGCTATATTATAACTATAATAACTATATTATTGTATTACTATACTATATTACTATATGAACTATATTATATTATATAATAAATGTGCGTGTGTGTGTGTATGTCCCGTGTGTGTGAGTGTGTATGTATGTCCCATGTGTGTGTGTGTGTGTGTGTGTGTGTGTGTGTGTGTGTGTGTGTGTGTGTGTGTGTGTGTGTGTGGGTAGATGGATGAACTCTGTTCCAGGTCTGGAAATGTTATTGATGTTACTGATCTGTTTATGATGCATTTATCCCATGAACTTAAATGGGTTTCGCTTCATCAAGGTTATTTGATCTTGATGCTGTGAATCTTGACATCACCGTCCACATGGAGGTGCTGGAATTTGTCGTCTCCTGAACGGTTTGGAAAATCAATCATGTTACCATTGGGGAGTTTAATAAAGAACTGGTCGTTGTTGAAGTTGAACACCACCTGTTAGAAAGGAAAGAGCAAGAGAGAGACAGTGTGAATCATGACGAATGTTTTTACAAAAGAGCATATCCCAACACGACTTTCAAAGATGATCCTGGACATTTGCGATTTCTCTACACTAACCACTAGAGGGCACTCTAGACAAGATCCTTGATCCATTCACAGCTCAGTTATGTGACTGAACATGACTAGCGCATGACTGCTTAACTGGTATAAGCCAAAGGTTGTAACTATCATAAGTTAACTAAAATGTCCATTCAGAATTTCGTTCAGGATTGCGAGGATCTAACTGCATAGTAAAATCCAGACAACAGACCTGGAATCATGCAAAGATCATCTCTGGTCAACAAACTACAGGAGGCGACAGATTGTTTTATTCACTGAGGTGATAAAAACTACCTGTTCATAGAGGTTCAGTCAGTAGACAGTGCAACACATCAGTTCTTCATAAGACTTATAGATTTATTAATTAACTGAGTATGTATCCAAACATTAATGTACCCAAATATTAATATCTGAGAAAGACTTCAATATCCCACTGTATATGGGGTAATTTTTTATTTTTATTTTTTTGGTTTCTGGTCAGTTCTGGTCATCGTTAGTATGGAGCTAAACTAAAATGTGTCAGACGGTACTACACACTTCTGTAGAGGCACAGTCAGGGAAGGAGGTTCACAGTGGCTCAGAGATGAAGAGTGAAAATGCCAAAGGCGGAGAGAGACGGTGAGAACAGGTGAGGTCACCGTGAAGTCCGAGTCGTGCTGGAAGGGAAACTCCTGCTCCTTCTGCTCGTCTCCCCAGCCGCCCAGGTTGGAGTTGCACACGATTATTTTGCGATCCTTGTTGTATTTGAAGCGAGGGTTGAAGTGAAGGGCTGTGCAGTCCATGTTGTGGCCGACGTTGATGGAGAAGCTGAGGACAGACGGAGACGTGTGAGGGTTGTGGTGTGGAGGGTTAGCGCTAACTGCGGCACTGCTGTCCGCGCTACGGGCGAACTCGGGCGGCAAAGACGGCCGACGCGAAACACAGAGGCCTAACTGGGCTTTACGGCAGGCGGGACGTGCAGTAAAAGGATCACTGACGAGAACGAGTCAAAGTCTGTGAGTCTGGGACAACTGTAAGAGTCAAAGTGACAGAGAGCTTCTCTTTATCCCTCCAGCTGTGAAGCAGACGGCCTCCTGCCTGTTGTCCTGCTCTAAACACACCAGCGAGTGTCTTGCTGGAAATATTACACCGGTAGGAAAGGTAGCATGTAAAAATCTTAAGTAAAAGCCTAAAAGTGGGGAAAAGCTCAACTTTTCACCTATCACGTCCCTACTACACATCAGGTCTTCTTCATTGGACTGTATTTGTGTGTTTTTGAAATGCCACAGATCATGCTAACATTGGGAATACTTACGAGTCGCATCCTGATTTCACTTTGCCAGCAACGGTCAGGCTTTGTCCTGCACCAAAGCTCATGTCATCGACAGTTAGCACCTGTGCGGTTCAAAGATACGGGATGAGAAAGGTTGAAAGATGAGGTGTCGTTCATATCATATATTTATTAATATGATCAGTACTGGAGAACATGACACAAGCCAGATATGCAAACCTCTCATATTCAGCACAAACTACAATTACATATCCATTTATAAAATAAAAAAGGCTGACTGAGACTTTGATCTGAAATGCCCAACACGGTGGGCTGTGCTGTAACCGTGCTGTGTGTGGAAGCTGTGACCTCTGCTCTGCCAAACCCAACGTTAATGATACACAGGAAAGTTTTATAGCATCGGGCTTGGTACCGCTGGGGCTGACGGGCTAGACCATGTAAATATTGATCAACAATCATTTGAACAGTTATATCACCATCGAGACCCCATAGTCATTACTGTGAAGGTGTGGTACACCCAGAGATAACAGCATTGTGAGAAATTTAAAAACATCACCATATCCTTATCTGTGGAACCACAGACCTATCTCAAAACTACCTGACTACACCCAACGTGGACAGACCTGCACAAGATTAGTTACTCTGAAGAACAGGTGCTCTTCCGAATTCATAGTTGATGCTTCACTTTTAGTAATTTTTACAAACAGGATATGAAATAACTGCTACCTGCACTCTACAAGTTGTAAACTAACACCAAAAGTATTTGTGTATTGTTCAACTCTAAAGGCATTTAAATGTAAGAGTTATATGTCTACTACATTCTAACACAGTGTTGGTTTGACAGACAGGAAGAAGCTTGTGGGACTACATTGCTGTACCAATGCTAAATCAATACTCTGCTTTTTTAAGCTTAGTTTAGATCTCAGAAACTGTACCAAAATCACCCGAAAGCAAATATGATTTACAACAGTATTTTGCAACTGAAAGGGTGTAGCCAACTCTATACCAGCACAATACCATAGGAAAGAAATACAATACCTTAGACAAAGAAATAAAGAAAAGATTTGATGAGTTCTGAGACTCAAGAAACCCTGGCTTACTCACCATCTTCTTCTTGATGGGGATTCCAGCAGAAACACCTGTGATCATCTATCTTCCAGTTATATGTGAAATCCAGGGCGTAGTCAAGACGTCCTCAAGCCAATCAGAGCTAACGGTGAGTCAGATGGTCCAAACCTTTCAGACCTTCAGTGTGTGGTCCAAAACTTTCAAAACCTTCAGAACTCATTAGTCTAATAAATGATGCATGTCATGAAGTACAGCTAACATATTAACAGGTATGATTAATATTCTTATAGCACAAATAAAACTTAAAATGCTTGAAGCGTTTAGCCAATAATTAAAACCACACTACATACATATGATGAGCAGGGCTGCTGGTGGTAATAGCTCTAAGCATGATGGGAAGGCAGCAGTATATGTAATGCGGTCAGGCGTGTATCTGCTGAATATCTTAGCCATCAGCCATAGTAATAACCTTTGGATTGTCCTCTTAATACATGAATGTTTTGGTTCCTGTGCTGTTGTCATTAGCTTATCACTGTTTTAAAAAATAAGTCATAAATTTAACACTGAAGAGTAAATTTTTATAAGGCACTGCAACAAGTTAGACGCTTGCGGATGCATTTATTTAAAAGGGGGGCTAAAGATAGCAGAGAAAATGCTTAATATGCATGAATCAGTGGCAATACTTTGCAAAGTCGAGACACGTCAGACAATATAAAGGCACGAGGAACCCTGGAACACTTTGGCTGAATCTGAAATGTTATACTTAAGTACTACGCACTAGATTTCAATGTAGTATGTTCTGCTCAACCGTTAAAGCAGTACGTTCCTTCAGTAGGCGACTGGGCGGTATCCAGCTGAATCGTGGGATAGGACAGTGTGCTGCAATCACAAACTTCAAAATGTCTCCCAATTCAGTACGCCATCTGGGTACTTTTCACTTACTATTTAATGCATACTATGTGTTCGAACATTCTACTCTTTATTGTGTACTGCTTTGGTTTACTCTATAGGAGGGAAGTATGGCATTTCGGACGGAGCTTTTGTCATAGTGTCACGTAGGGCTCCGCCCCCTCTACTAGCTGTCAATCCGGTCGTCCTGTTCCATGTGCCAGTGTTTTCCTTGCCTGTTTGTCCCGCCCTTTTTCCATGGTTTTCCTCTGTCTGTCACACCCCTGTCGTCAGTGTTCCCACCTGAATCTGGTGAGTTCCTGTTGGTTCTGTGTATTTATATTCCCTGTGATTCCCTAATCTTGTGTCAGTCATTGTCGTAATTAGCTCCATGTTTCCCTGGTTCTTGTATGCTCAGTTTGTGTTTTCTGTTCAGTCTTGTTTTGTATTGTAGTTTCTAGTTGTTCTTTGTTTCCAGTATGTCGCTACGTGTAGGTAATGTTTCATGTTCTGACTCGTTAACGGATCTGACCCACGCCTTCTTCTTTGACACTGAGTTTGTAATTCCCTTTCTTAACTCTCGCTCTACTCAGCATTTGTGTCCACGCAAAGCATTACAAAGCTTTCTGTGCTTAGTTCAGCATTCTGGGAGTTGTAGTTGGGGAGGAACTCCCCATGAGGGAGCAACAGGGGGCGTGACAATTGTGCTCACTTTAATCTGCAGAGGTGGACATTCCAGGTTCAGAAAGTTAAACTGCTTCCCAGGATTTTTCTCAAGCTTGCTGGATTTTCTAATTAGTGTAATCCAGGTAAAATTAGTGGAATCAACACAATCCAGGAAGCCTGAGCAAAATCTTTGTGAGGACTTTTACTGAACCTGGAATGTCCACCTCTGTTAATATGTACCCATTGTCTAATACTCTGATAGTGTTTAAGCAGCTAGGCTAGATGTCCATTAACATGCCGTGTTTAATACATGTAAAAATAAAAATCCACCCTCTCCATTGGCCATTGCAGATTTTGTAACTACAAAGTACAAAGTTGACTCTGCCTTCGACTATAAATTTCAGTTTACTTTGATTCATTATAAAGTCCAGTATTTCCCATTCACAGTCTAAAAGAGTAAAGGTACATTCCCATATCTACAAACCTGATTTATTCACAGCTATTCATCACAGTGGTTATGGTGCTATATGAAAATAAAGAAGACATTTTTTTTTAGAGATGCCAAGAGATTCTGGCCTAATGAATCACAAACCTCACTGGCAATCATTAGCTTATTTGCAATATTTACACATGGGTTGAAAGGTCACTTTTAAAAGTATATCAACAAGTTCACAACTGCACAAAGGACAGTTGTTTTTTTTTTGTTATTTTTTTGTGTCAGCATAAACCCGGGTGAGTACACTCATTTTGGTTAATATAATATAATATAAGAACAAATAGTTTCTGGTGAATAGGTTAAGGCAATCATGCTTGAAACAGCAAAAATCTACAGAAACTCACGTCTGTTTGGGCTTAATGCATGTAGCTAATACTGCATAACGCAGGGGTGGGCAATTCATTTTCCAAAGGGGCCACACGAGAAATGTTTTAGAGAGCCAGACTAATACTTAACTCAATTCCGCACATCACATATAAACTGTACCCAGAATATATATTCTTAATAAACAAAAACATTAAATGAAACATTACAATGAAAATGTGGAGGACATCATTATATCATTATTTAATGCACGTGTGAATGTTCAGTTTAGTGCCCATTCTGCATCCGTATAGTTCTTATATTTCTGTGTTTCTTGTTAAACACTGTTCTCCACAAACTAGCTTTACGTTTGATTTCACAAAATAAATATTTAGGGGTCCATGTCTTGTTAAAACGTCTGGACTCTGCATCAAATCTTTCTTTTGGCTGTTAGCTGACATATTTAAGATATTCAACACATTTATTATTACATTATACACATATACAACACATTTATTATTACATTATTATTACACATTTATTATTATTATTAGCTGACATGTTTACTTCTTGAAAGCTCTCCAACACGTTTAAGTGAAGGTGCACACGCACGTTACATATTACTTGATTTTAAAAGTAACTACGTTAGATTACAACTTACTTTAGTAGTTACATTCAGCAGCAAAATGAGTTTTACTCACTTTATTGGAAGTGCATTTTTAACAGTAACAATGTATCTCCTGACATTACGTTTGTGTTGCTGCATGGTATTATTTGTAAATATATTTGTAAACGTAATACAAGCGAACTGTTCAGTCAGACAGCTATTTGTTGTGAAACAAAATACCATTACAATTTCAAGCATTTTAAGTAGGCTATGTTAGCCAAAATTCCAGCACTTTTCAAACCTGGAACACAAAGCAACATTAAAATTCGTCAGGTAAATGTTCCTTCACCTGTTTTTGAGGGGTGTTTCTTTATACTACCACATATCTTTACAGAGAACACTGCACAGAATGACGTGAACGTGCTCGCGCTCTCACTGGTTCGCGCACAGCGTGCGGAGTCGAGCGCTACGGTCAGACGCAAAAGTAGAACTGAGCCAAAAAGAAAGCAAAAATATATATTTTTACTAAGGAAAATAAATATAGTAACACACAGTTACTTGGATAAGTAACTTTAATCTGATTACTGGACTGGAAATAGTAACTCGATATATTACTCGTTACTGAAAAAAGTGGTAAGATTAGAGTAACGTGTTAGTGACATCACTGGTCGTAGTCACACATTCACTTTGTGCCGTCTCTTTTGTACACCCTAGCTTTAAATTGTGTTGTGCAACAGACCGACACACAAACAAAAAGCAAAAACATGGTTTCTGTCGGGATGGGGGCCACAGATCGGGGTGGGGGCCACAGGCTAGGGTGGGGGCCCAGCTTCTTTGGTCTTTAAGACCTCAAGATCACCTGCTTGGTCAGATTCCTGTAATGCTAATATATTTAGCATTTCGCTAACTAGTTTTTCTTCCATATTGCATAAAAAGTGATGAAAACATATGGACAGATGTGCTTTTATTGGTCTAATATAATGGATGGATGGATGTTTAATCGTTTTATTTGTAACATGTTACATAGCAATTGCAATTGTTAGCTACACAGCCATAGCAATAGTAGCTACAAAGCTAATTTGTAGCTAGTTGTTGGTAGGACTAAATTACTTTGCTGATGTATGTTAGCTAGCCAACACCCCATTCCCCAGTTTTCACATAACATCAAATTCCCGTTTTCCCATGTTGGATTAGTCAGACGTAAATGAGTTCATTTATTAAGTGAGTAATTTGTGCTTATCACACTCTGTGGGCCAGCCATGGACCCCGCACTTGCGAAATCCCCGCGAGAAATGATCGAGAAGGTGTCTGAACAGCTGGGCTGCAGTCCCACATCACGGGAGCTGGCTGTGTACCTCGACCAGCACGACGACCTGCGCTTCTTGCGACAGGAGTTCCTGCTCCCTAAAATAGCAGACCTTCCTCCGTGTAAGTGCACACTGAGTCATGGCAGTCCTGCTCAGTGCCGCTACCACAGTAACAGTATCGTGGACTCTCTCTCTGTCTGTCCCACAGCTGATCTGAGCCTCGCCGATGGATCGAAAGACTGCATTTACTTCGTGGGGAACTCCCTCGGACTGCAACCTAAAAACGCCAGGAAGTACATCGATGAGGAGTTGGAGAAGTGGGCGAAAACGTAAGACACAGTCGACACACTCCATAGTGTAACCCTTCATACACACGCCACACTGGACCACTTACACTTATTTTAGTGTGGGTTTCCAGTCCATAGGTTCATAGACCATAAGGTAATCCAATCATTACCTTAACATTAATAACATTACACTGTAAAAAACAGAACTTAAAATTGCTCGCCTTAGGCCTACTATGATTTTTAGTTTAGCTGAGCCAAAAATAATTAATTGCACCATAAACGATAACAAAGTAATTGGATCAGCTTACTTTATTGAGTTTCTTGTTAAAAGTTGATCTGACCTTACAACCTGCATTGTCAAAATATACAAATTGTAGTTGAACCGTAGTTAAGGCCAGGCCAACTCCTCTGCGCATGCTCAATTTGACTCCTTAGTTGAGAACGGGGCGGGGTTTGCGATTGGACTCCGGGCATCTTGAAATGGATTTCACCTGCGGCAAGCAGCGACTTACGCTACACTGTAAAAACGAAAAAGTTGAGAAAACTCAAAATTTCAAGGCAACTTACTGCACTTGATTTTTGAGTTTTGATCCCAACTCAAACTCTTACGTTTTTAAGAAATTAACTCACAGTTGAGTCAACTTATTATTTCTTGTTCCAAACGTCCAAATGTGAGTATTTTGGTTGAAATACTACCTTTGTTGCAGAAAGGTATAATAAACGTGTTAAACGTGACCCAACTTCAGTTAGCTATTCTTAGTATTGAATTTAGAAATTTATGTACATGTGAAATATACATTATCTGAACAAGATATTGTAGCGTCGGTCCAATGGGGGGTGCCAGAGGGTGACGTCATTACCCATGAGCCCTTGCAGCTCTGGCCCTGTTATGCGTATTATGTGGTGTTTATGTCTGTATAGTGTTATTAATGATTATTAATTGTGTGTTATTAGGTCCATTTTTTTTAATGTACATGTGCATTATCCGAGTTCCCCCTCCATGTATGTGTAATGTTGCTGTCTTCATGACCTCCCCCTGCATTTCATGTTCAAGGCCAAGCTATTTAAGGCCTCGAGTTTAATTGTGCCTGTGAGTGCCAATTTTCTTGCAAGGTGAGAATAAAACCTCTGTTTTTGATAAGAATGGACTTGTCTGCAGCTTCTTTCTCCTACACCAGAATAGCATGACTTGAATCATTTGGAATTATTTGTAAGCAATACTTAAAATCTGAAGTTTATATACCTGTGAAAAATAAATAATTGGAACAAGAAATAATAAGTTGGCTCAACTGTGAGTGAATTTCTTAAAAAATTAAGTTTGAGTTGGGATCAAAACTCAAAAATCAAGTGCAGTAGGTTGCCTTGAAATTTTGAGTTTTCTCAACTTTTTTGTTTTTACAGTGTACCTGCGTAACACACAGTATGAGTTGTCCGTGTTTTATCTGTACTTTTTTTAACCCATTACTGTCCTGTTACTATCCCTGAACCTTTCAAGCCAGGTTAACCCTAGCTGGTTGTTTGCAGAGGCATCCATGGTCATGAGATGGGGTCGAGACCTTGGGCTTGGGCTGAAAACAACCTGGAGGTCCTAATGGCGAATGTTGTTGGTATTGAACTTTGTCTTCTGAGAAGAGCACACTTGTGCAATAACATAGATGGTGCTAACATGACCCACAATAAGCTTATGTGGAGCAGAAAAGTGAATCAGCAGATCCATTTTCAATCAGCAGAGCCTTATTATTCATGTGTGTGTGGGTGTGTTAATGCATATGTGTGTAATAAGGTGCTAATCCAGAAGAAGTTGCTTTGATGAATGGTTTGACAGTCAATCTTCACCTTCTCATGGTAAATATCTGTGGTAAACATACAGTAGAAATCTTCACCTGGGTCTTGACACGCAGTCCTGCACTAACAATTTCTCTTCTTTCTTGTCAGCTTGCTTTTTACAAGCCCACAGCGAAACGGCACAAAGTCCTCCTGGAGAACCAGGCCTTTCCATCGGATCATGTAAGCCGAGTTGTTGTGACGCCCCCAGCACTTCCTGGGTGTCACAAAGATTTATAGCCATAAAGCAAATGCACAGAACAAAAATGACGACACCTGACGCTCACAGAAGCAGCTGTACGTGCAGAACGTTCCATGTTGAAAGGCGATGCCATTAAATGTGAATCTCCATCACAACGTTTTGAAGTAAAAGATCAATACTTGGTTACTGGTGTTAAAGTTTAGGTTAGCCATAGGGGTGTGTGTGTGTGTGTGTGTGTGTGTGTGTGTGTGTGTGTGTGTGTGTGTGTGTGTGTGTGTGTGTGTGTGTGTGTGTGTGTGTGTGTGTGTGTGTTTTATAGTATGCTGTGGAATCTCAGATACAACTAAAAGGGTTTGACCCAAGCCGAAGCATGCTTCTCCTTAAGCCCAGACAGGTAACACTCAACTCACTTATAAACTCAATTCACTTATAAACTCAATTCACTTATGGTCTCAATTCACTTATGAACTCCGTACACTTATGAACTCAACTCTCTTATGAAGTCCTGTGTCCTGTGAACTCTTGTGTCCTGTGAACTTCACTCTTGTTTGAGTTTCACAGCCTTATGAACGTAAGGTCTTTTTGAAGTGTTTCGGGTACTTGTTTGCTTTGCCCAGCGTGTTAACGTGTTCCTGTTCCTTTTCAAAGACACTTTAAAGTGAGAAAAGGAGAAGGCGTGTTTGGCCTCTCTCTCACGTTTACACAGCTGCGGTGAAACACTGCTTTACTCTCCAGAAAGCACTGAAATAACAGTGTCCCCTGGTCCACATTAGGGGGAAGATACCCTCAGGACAGAGGACATATTGTCCACAATCGAGCGAGAGGGCGACTCTATCGCCGTGGTGATGCTCAGTGGAGTCCAGTACTACACTGGGCAGCTGTTTGACATGGAGGCCATCACCAGAGCAGGCCACGCCCAGGTGACATCACAGTAATCAGTACTCAGTACTCAGGCTCTCAGTAAAAGCGGCCTGTGGTGTTGACTAAATGAAGGGGACAGACATTGACGGGATGGGAGCCCGTAGGGGCTGAACTTCCCCACTACTGTGTCTTACACAGACGTTTAACAGCTATTGATTCTGGCAGAGAAGTTCAGCACAGTTATTTGCATGTCTATGTATGCGTGCGTGCGTGCGTGCGTGCGTGCGTGCGTGCATGCGTGCATGTGTGCGTGTGTGTGTGTGTGTGTGTGTGTGTGTGTGTGTGTGAGTGAGTGCAGGGCTGCTATGTGGCCTTTGACCTCGCACATGCAGTGGGCAATGCAGAGCTACGGCTGCACGACTGGGGGGTCGACTTCGCCTGCTGGTGCACGTATAAGGTCAGTGTGCTGGTGCACGTATAAGGTCAGTGTGCTGGTGCACGTATAAGGTCAGTGTGCAGGTGCACGTATAAGGTCAGTGTGCTGGTGCACGTATAAGGTCAGTGTGCTGGTGCACATATAAGGTCAGTGTGCAGGTGCAGTATGGTAATATGGTGTGTTGGTAATATGTTCTTTTTTGTTTGTACTGTGCTCAGTTTGATCCCTTTCTCCACTTTTCTTAATAGCTTATTTTATGTCATGTTCAGTATGGTCATTGATCTGTCCTGTGTTCAGTGTGGTCATTGATCTGTCCTGTGTTCAGTGTGGTCATTGATCTGTCCTGTGTTCAGTATGGTCATTGATCTGTCCTGTGTTCAGTGTGGTCATTTATCTGTCCTGTGTTCAGTGTGGTCATTGATCTGTCCTGTGTTCAGTATGGTCATTGATCTGTCCTGTGTTCAGTATGGTCATTGATCTGTCCCATGTTCAGTATGGTCATTGATCTGTCCCATGTTCAGTATGGTCATTCATCTGTCCTGTGTTCAGTATGGTCATTCATCTGTCCCATGTTCAGTATGGTCATTGATCTGTCCTGTGTTCAGTATGGTCATTTATCTGTCCTGTGTTCAGTGTGGTCATTGATCTGTCCTGTGTTCAGTATGGTCATTGATCTGTCCTGTGTTCAGTATGGTCATTGATCTGTCCCATGTTCAGTATGGTCATTGATCTGTCCCATGTTCAGTATGGTCATTCATCTGTCCTGTGTTCAGTATGGTCATTGATCTGTCCTGTGTTCAGTGTGGTCATTGATCTGTCCTGTGTTCAGTATGATCATTGATCTGTCCTGTGTTCAGTGTGGTCATTTATCTGTCCTGTGTTCAGTGTGGTCATTTATCTGTCCTGTGTTCAGTGTGGTCATTTATCTGTCCTGTGTTCAGTATGGTCATTTATCTGTCCTGTGTTCAGTGTGGTCATTGATCTGTCCTGTGTTCAGTATGGTCATTGATCTGTCCTGTGTTCAGTACTTAAACTCTGGTGCTGGTGGTTTGGCGGGAGCTTATGTCCATGACAAACACAGGGACACGGTCAAACCTGCGTGAGTGTCCCCCCGTCTGCCTGGGGCCCGTTCTGTTTGAAAGACACATTTTAAAGAATGCGTAAAAGGAAAAAGATTCTATTGTGTTCTCTCTCTCTCTCTCTCTCTCTCTCTCTCTCTCTCTCTCTCTCTCTCTCTCTCTCTCTCTCTCTCTTTCTTTCAGACTGCTAGGCTGGTGGGGGCACAACCTGAAGACCAGGTTCCAGATGACCAACGGTAATATAGGTGCCACATAGCTGCTGTCTACACACAAATACAAACTTTTATGGATGAGCACAGAATCTTGGAGGTTTTTCAGTCGGTTTTAAAACCATGCACAGCACGGAGACAGCACTGCTAAGGGTTTTCAGTGACATCCTCCTAGCAACTGACTCGGGTGATCACGTGATTCTCGTTCTGCTTGATTTAACTGCAGCTTTTGACACGGTGGATCACGACATTTAAATTTTCTGGTTACATCAAATAGGAGGCATTTGTGGCAGTGCACTGGACTGGTTTAGGTCATACCTGACAGATAGAACTCTATGCGTAACTTTAGCTGGTTCTGAATCCTCCACAGCTCCATCATTTTATGGTGTCCCTCAGGGCTCAATTTTAGGACCTCTCCTTTTCTCATTTTACATACTTCCACTGGGTTCCACTTTTAGAAAACATGGGGTTTCTTTTCATTTTTACGCTGATGACTGCCAGATTTATATACCGCTGAAAAGAAACGACATGTGTTCTTTTAAATCATTGCTTTTATGTCTTGACGACATTAAAGATTGGATGTCGTTAAACTTTTTAAATGCTAATGAGAAAAAAGACTGAAATGATGGTTTTTGGTCCCAGTGGTCCCTGTGAGGTCCTCAGTGTTTACTTGGGTTCCCTGTTATCATATAGAAATGCAACAGTTTGTAATTTGGGTTTTAAAATGGACAATGATTTTTTTGGGGCAAATTGCTACGGTAGTGAAGGCCAATTTTTTCCATCTGAGGCAGCTGGCTAAGGTGAAGTCTATCCTTGCATGGGAACACTTTGAAACAGTGATCCACGCCTTCATAACATCGCAGTTGGATTACTGTAATGCACTTTATTTTGGAGTTGGCCAGTGCTCCCTCAAACGGCTCTAGCTGGTGCAGAACGCTGCTGCCACACTGTTGACTGGAGTGTGTAAGAGGGAGCACATCACTCCTATCCTGGCCTCCCTGCACTGGCTGCCAGTGCATTTTAGAATTCATTTTAAGATTCTTTTATTTGTTTTTAAATCTTTAAATGGACTCACCCCATCGTACCTCTCTGAGCTGCTCCATCCTTACGCTCCCACTCGGTCGCTCAGATCAGCTGGTCATTTGCCCCTGAAGGTGGTGAGGGCAAAACGTAAGCTCAGAGGGGATCGAGCGTTCTCAACTGCTGCACCTAAATTATGGAACGACCTACCGATCCATATTAGACAGGCCTCATCACTGTCAATTTAGAAAAATCGTCTTAAAACCTATTTTTATTCCTTGGCTTTTAACCCAGCATGTGACATTTTATCTGTTTTTTATTTTTATGTTTATCTAGTTTTTATACTGTATTATTTCTTAACATGTTATATTCATGGGTTGTTACATACCTTGTAATATGTTCGTTTAACTGATTGTATCTTCTGTACAGCACTTTGGCACAGCCATATAAAGTGCTATTTAAATAAAGTTGAGTTGAGTTGCTGACTTGTTTGAAAATGTGCGGTCTGCACAATAAGCAATCAAACAGCTTTCTGATTCCTGAACCTGAATATCATAATTTGCATGCTGCTGACCCCTTGTGGTTACAAACGTAATTGCACTGTGAGATTCACTGCTCACTTTAGATTTAGCGACTGTTGGCATGGGTTCTGATGAGACTCCTGTTTGTACAGTGATGGATCTGCAGCCCGGAGTTAAAGGATATAGATTATCTAATCAGCCGATTCTCCTGGTGTGCCCCCTGCAGGCCAGTCTGGAGGTGAACACATTCAACAATGACACACAGCATGTGTTTATCTGCCCTAGATGTTTGGGATTCATTGATACTGACTGCAGTTTTGATTTAGAGGAACTCGGGCTTATGTAGTACATAAAAATTTATTCCTTCATTTATCATTTTTTATGTAAACTTAGTAATCCTAATAATAATATAATGTTATCATCATCCTCATATTATAATATTATAATATTATAATGCAATATCTTATAATATATATTTTTTATTTTGTTTCGTGAATTGGCTTCAGTAGATCTTCAGTAAGACCACCATGAGAGATTTGAGGAGGAAGTCGGTTCTGTTGACCGGTTACCTGGAGTACCTGCTCCTGCACTACTACAGCCAGAACCGATCCGACCCGACCAGGCCCGTCGTCCGCATCATCACGCCCCGCGACCCGGCGCAGAGGGGCTGCCAGCTCTCCCTCTCCTTCTCCACACCTGTACGCGCCGTCTTCAAGGAACTGGAGAAGAGAGGCGTGGCGGTGAGTGGCAGAGCGCCGGACACGCACACGTGAGTCTAACTCCACGCCGGCTCTGCCCTGAGGTCACGTGTCCCGCCCGTCTGTCCCGCAGTGTGACATGAGAGAGCCCGACGTCCTGCGGGTCGCTCCCGTTCCCCTCTACAACTCCTTCACCGACGTGCACCGCTTCGTCGCTGTTCTGGGATCAGCGCTGGGTGCACAACCCTGATGCTCCGCCCCCCCCCCCGGCAGCTGACCTATCACCGGCGGAATACACGTCAGTGTGATATTGGCCCAAACTAGATTTATGTTCATTTATGATTCAATTCCTGTCCCTACCAGTCGCCATATCCTCACATTACCATGAGACATGCTTGTGTTTGGGACACACCACGCACACTATACACACTAGCAAGTAACATCTGACATTTTTCATTTGATCCCTAGAAAGGGAGAAACCATCCGGGACCAGAAACACAAAACTCCAAAGCATCTTTATGGACGTCGGTGCTCCTGTGTGCCCCATTAAACTGCCCATAAAGCGTTAGTTAATGATGATAACTTGCTGATGATGAGAAGACTGCAACTGCAGTATTTATTTTCAGATCATATTGTTAGTGCTGGCATCCGGAAACAAACAGCAGGTCATTTCAACAGTAGATTCATGGCGTCTGGCTCCCATAAAACCACGTGCTCTGTATTTCACGGACGTGGTGCAGTTTGACGGCACTGTCAGGTCTAAAGCCTGCTCTTTGCAGGATGAATTGTGAGATATAAGAGTTGACTTTAGGCAAAGATTCTATCAGCAGAGCGCTTGATTAATTTAATTAACAATGGGGCAAATGCCAGTCAAGACGAGGGAGGAGAACGTGTTGAAATTGTTTTTAACGTGCAAGCACAGTGCTGTACACACTACCCAAACCTGCACATGCCAGAACACTGAGCCCGTAAACTGATGCTGGCGTGGTCTGGATCTCGTAGCACGAGATCACATGAAACATCTTAGTGTCTACTGGTCTACTGTTCGTTCAGAGGAAACAGCAGTGGTTTTGCTGATCTCAGAACAGTGCTGCTAATGTGGTTAAAACGAAGGCTTCAAAGACCATGCCTGATTCCAGGTCTGTGTTCACGAGCACTGATGGCACAGTGGTGCCCCAGATCACACACGCAGTCCCTACGCTGCCTCTGTTTCTCATTTTCTGACTCATATTGGGAAGGGCCCAGCATGAAGCGGTGAACGGCATTGTGGGTAGTACGGATGAGTGATGGGTTGCTGTCGGTACCACACACCTCACTGCCCCGAGTGCCTCTCCCCCCAATTAACACCATCGGCGTTACCCAAGATGCCCTGCTCTTAATGTGACCAACTCTGTTTATGCCCTATTACCTTGACTGATGCCTTCTCTACAATTAGATATAATTGGCATATCAATATGCAGAAGCTAAATGGATTAACCTTCTTTTAAAAGTAATGAGGGCCTCTTGCCTCAGCTTGTGGGGGGAAAATTTACATTCATCTCTTTTATAGATGGAAGGAGGGGCACTGACATAAATAATTTACTTTAAATAAATGAGAAAAGATGGAATTCATGCTCTCTGAACATTTTTTTGCTGCTGAATTTAAGAATGCCAAATAAACGGACATCTAATAGGGAGAGACTATAGTATGTCAAATAAACGGACATCTAATAGGGAGAGACTATAGTATGTCAATAAGATATGAAGGAAGATGATGGTTTGTGCATGAAGAACTGTGATGTTATCAATTCATGTCATCAATTCATTTTAACGTGCACCTTATCTCAAAGAGAAGTGCGGAGACGTAGCAGGTGATGTGCTAATCGCTTGTAGTCGGCGTGTTTCTGGGAAGCGGGGGCGATGCCGTAGAGTGTTGATCCGAGCCCGGTTCTGGACGGGCTCTGTCCGCGGAGCGCTTCCTCTGCACCTGCTCTCCCTACACATTGTGGCGCTGAGCTTGGCTGTTAACGCTCGACAAACGAACCCCCATCGCTTTCACAAGGCAGCTTGGCCCAAGACTCGCTCCCAAGATCGGTTCTTATGTTGCGGCCTGGGCCTCTTCTAAACTGCCGTCTCAGGTGTATCATCAAGCGTTATAAATATCAGGACCAAACCCTTTCTTCTTGCCCTAAACTCATGTGATCTATTATTAATGAAGTTCAAAAAGCCATAAAGAGCAACCTCCTCCCTCCACAGTGACATGTTTTATTAGCCATTATGACTTCAGTATTTGTTACTGGCGGTTATATGAGTGCACAATGGTAGAAAGTTTTCCAGCGTGGGGACTCACAGTTCAAAGGTCAGCTATGAAAGAGTTAACATAACAAACAAAGGGTTAATTTTTACAGCACACAAACTAGCGTTGTTCCACGGCCCCTTCCTGCCGTGCCATTCCGAGTCCATGCAAACACTACGGATCCCATTTGGATCAGATGTGCAGCTCCTGCTGCTTTATTCTCCACGAGCCCTTATAGATGTTGCGGGGCTCGATGAGCGTGGGTTACGCCTCGCTGGCCGGTGTATAAGGGACAAACACGGAGGGACGTCCCCCCTGTTCTCTCTCAGGTCCCGCTTCACATCCGTCTGAACGGACAATGTACCGCCATATCAACTTATCAGAGGTTTCCATCAAAAGCTTTTGGCACTCAGAGGAAGAGATGAAGGAGCTGTTTTCAGCCTTTTATTAAACACTTATTAAATGCTTCATGAATACCAGAGAAGGCAGAAGAAGGCGGATAAAATACTATTGTGACATGTAACAGTTGGAGGGGTGAAAGTGAAAAATGACAGAAAACTAACAAAGAAAGAAACGAAAGAAAGAAACGAAAGAAAAGCTCAGAGAGAAATGGCTTTTGAATGTGTCTCAGCGATTTCTCTTTCAAATCAGATACTCTAACCTTGTTAGCATCTGCACTGATTTCCATATTAATGACCCCTTCTGATACTTCAAAGTAATGAATAATTGACAACAAATGAAATGTTTTGATTGTCGTTGCCACAAAGCATATTTAAAGTTTTATATGTTGCTTCCTAGCTAATTGTGCAGTTGGCTCATGCCTGCAGGGTGTGTCCTGGGTTAGGCTGCTGTATCCACAGGCTTGGAGAGACTGTCCAGAGGGACGAAGAGAGGGAGAGAGGGATGGAAAAAGAAGGATGAAGGCAAGAAATAGAGATGGTGAGAGGGGCAGAGTCCGCAGAGATGGAGGGATGATGGAGGAATGTTGGTAAATGAGAACAGACGGATGGAGGAAAGAGGGGTGAGACAGACAGCAGGTGGGAAAGGTAGAAGGCAGGTCCACAGCACTGACCTGGGATCAGTAATGAAGGAGCACAGAGGAGCTCAATGATCTGGAGGGACCGAATGGCCAGATAGAGTCTTATAGGCACACCGCTAACACAAGCAGCTGGAAACCCAGAGCATCAGGTTCACAGGTACAAGGCGGGTCAGGGCACCCACAAGGCGGGTCAGGGCACCCACAAGACGGGTCAGGGCGCCCACAAGGCGGGTGAGGCTGTCCAGCTGATGGGGCTATAAGGCTACAGGCCCGAGTGCTGGGCTGGCTGACACCACTTCCATATTGTTACCAAATCAGCCTGTGAATATCCAATAATACGGAAGCAGAGAGAGAGAGAGAGAGAGAGTGTGTGTGTGTGTACAGTGCATACAGAAAGTTTTCAGCCCCTTTCAAGCTTTCCACATTTTGATATACTTGAGAGTCAAGATATATACATTTTTCACTTATTTATATGGAAATTTTATATTGTAAATGTAATAAAAATAATATACAGAATTAATCTGGTTACATAAGTATTAAATCTCTTCACTTAGTACTTGGTTAAAGCACCTTTGGCAGCCATAACAGTGTTGGGTATCAATGGTTCATCAAGATTGGATGGGGAGTGTGTGCACAGCCATTTTCAGGTTTCTCCAGAGATGCTCCTTTGGGATCGTGTGCAGAACCCGTCCAACACTTCTGGTGATTGAGGGCAAATCACTCATCCTTCATTTCTTCAAACCACCGCGTCTGATTTCCTTCAGGTGACTTTCAGAAAACTCCAAACAGGCTCCAAGTGATTTTTTACAAATGTGAATGTCATAAACAATCTGCTTATGTAAATTGTATGTTTGTTATCTTTAATTACATTTACAAAACTAGAAAAAATGTAATTTATGAGAGAAAAATATGATTAAATATAGGAAAATATGGGGAAACTTTAAAACCTTCATTACACACTGTATATGTTTAGGAAGGAATGTTTTTCTATGTGTCCTGATCAGCCCTTAGAGGTGACAGTGACTTAGGGCAATGTTTGTTAAAACCACCAGTGTCTGTTCTTTGGTAATTATATGTTTTGATGGTGATCCCACACAGGTATGTGACACACTGCCTCTCACGGCGGATATCTGACACTGATGTTGACAAGATGCAGATTAATTTTGGTCTCTTCGGTCTTTAACCTTGCAGGGACTGGAGACTGACTGATACGATGCTACAGCGACCTGCCCCAGCACTCCTGCCGAAGGTGTGTGTCTGTGTGTGTGTGGCGGTGGGGGTGTCAGAACCTCGGGATTTGTTATGCACATGTGTCTAGTATGTGTGTGTGCGTGTGTGTGAGACAGTTGACAGCCGGTGCAGACTCAGGTCTGTCTGTCCTGAAGTGACTGTCATATTGGATTGATTTCCTTAGTGCTGATGTGTGTTTAAGTGTGTGTGTGTGTGTGTGTGTGTGTGTGTGTGTGTGTGTGTGTGTGTGTGTGTGTGTGTGTGTGTGTGTGTGTGTGTGTGTGTGCGTGTGTATGTTCCTGTAATCCGGCTGGCCGCAGCAAGCGTTACCTTGTCATCCTGCAACACGGATCAAAAACCAGACAAGCTGGAAATAAACCCAACCATGACCTTGAGTTCACACCGGAGACAAGCTGGCTGACAGGACCACACACACACACACACACACACACACACACACACACACGGAGAGGGGGCTTATTGCAGTTATGAGACAGGAGAGGGCAGACCAGCACTGTGGAAAAGATGCAGAACACTTCAGCTGCTAAGCTTCATCCAAAGACTGGACAACACTAACGCACAATCGCCCTAAATTAACAGAAATCTACAGCTATGCAATTCAGGATCGTTTCCAGTCTAAGAGAACTGGAACTGAAACGTATATTTATAACTTTAACTAAATTTTGCTTCCACACCATTTAAATTGTTTCAAACCATTTAAATTTCCATTTTAATAGAAAATTGGTTTTGTTCTGCAACAGAACACTGCCTTTTTAACTGATTTTTAAAGACTTCTTTCTGTGGTCAGAGCGGGAAGCCACCGCCGTGTCTGTGCTGTGGTAACGGAGCCGAGGGGAAGCTCATCTTTTCTTCACTCCTCAGCCTTTATGAACTCGAATATTATTTAGCGGCGAGCCCGAGCGCATTTCGGAGCAGAGCTCATTAATAATGGACCGGGTTGGGTCTGCGGTGCCAACAGGAAGCGGGCGGCCTCTGAAACGGCACTATTGTTGTCCGCAATACCCACTCAGGTTGTTGGAGCGAGTGCGTGGACAGCGCGCGGGGTGAGCGCGAGAGGAGACAGCACGACGCGCGCGGGGTGAGCGCGAGAGGAGACAGCACGACGCGCGCGAAACTTCTGTCCGCTGAGAGACTAAACTGGCCCGTCATCTGCTGGGAAACGAAAATGTGTGTGAATGTTTGTACAATAGTTTATGCAACTCAGATAATTCTTCTTTAAGTTTACGAACGTTTGACTTTTTTTCTGATATTTACCAGATTAGTTAGGCTTGTGAAAAAAAATATTAAACTGATTTCACATATCAAATCTACAAACTGGTTTAATTTACTTTCACGGTTTTAGGTTACAGAATTTGTATATGATTTGTACTTCACTGATGTTTTCATGATATCATGGTTTTCATTTGATTGAAAACGTGAAGGGGTATAACAATGTCATGAGCCATGCCCGGAGTCGTTATCATAGTCATAGTCTAAACACTCCCCTCCCCTCTCCTCATCTCCTCTTCTCCTCTCCTCTTCTATCCTCTCCTCTCTTCTCTTGTCCTCTTCTATTTTCTCCCCTTCCATCCTTTCTCCTTTCCTCTCCTCTCCTCTCCTCTCTTCTCCTGTCCTCTTCTATCTTCTCCTCCCCTTCCATCCTCTTTCCTTTCCTCTCCTCTCTTCTCTCCTCTCTTCTCCCCTCTCCTCCCCTCTCCTCCCCTCCTCCCTGGGAACAAACAGCCCCCCAGTCTCCTCCGAGTGTCTGTTAGGCTTACAGCCCACTTCTTCCCCTCTCTTGCCCCCATTTCTTGCCCCCCTCTCTTGCCCCCCTCCCCAGACAGGTGGCCAAGCTCACTCAGCCTGGCCGCCGGACTCCCCACAACAGCAGCCGCCATCACACGGCCAAGCCTGGCATCCACCCCGTGACCTGCAGGCCTTTCCCTCCATCACCGTGTGTGTGTGTGTGTGTGTGTGTGTGTGTGTGTGTGTGTGTGTGTGTCTGTGTGTGTGTGTGTGTGTGTGTGTGTGTGTGTGTGTATGTGTGTGTGTGTGTGTGTGCACGCACATCCATGTGTGGGCTGATGTGCACACACAGACAAATAAACTCCATTCTCCTCCTTAGCCTCTTATCCCCTGACCTATTTTGTGGAAGTATCTCTTAACAGAAGCATTAAGTCTGTTTAATAGTAGTGACAGAGCAGTTTCCTGCAGTGCCTCCTCCTGCCTAATCCCCGCTATCTGCGGTAAAAAGAGCTTTCACAAGAAATATTGTAGTTTTTGGCACAGGCTCCTTAAGGGAAGGGGAGATTGTCGGAGTGCATTTTTCCTTCTCCTGAGCTCTTCCTCAGGAGAGACACCCACCCGACGGGCCCCCACTCACACACGCTGAGGTGGAGCGGGCTGGCGGCCAGGAGAACTCCACCTAAAGCACGGCTGGAAATTACAGAATTTTTCTTGCACATGATTCTGTCACCTCGCCTTAACCAGTTCTGTAAACATGCGCTTACTCATGGAGCCTGGGACTGAAGAGAGACTGTATGAAAGAGAGAGAGAGAGAGAGAGAGGGAGGGAGGGAGGGAGGGAGAGACTAAAAGCAGTGGTTGGTGATGAAATATGTTAAAGGCCCTGAGGTTGTCTAACTAACCCAACACTGACACTCAGAAACTCTGGCCAATAAATGAGCTCCTTTTTATTCTCCACAGCCAAAAAAAAAAAAAAAAACATCAGAAACTGACAAATATGTATATTTAATTTTTCAAGGAATTGTTCACGAAAAGTGGGAAATGTAAAACCTCTACAGATCTGTAATCCTAGATCACAAAAGTTCACAATTATTGTTTTTGCATCTTACAAAATATCTAAAAACTAACAAACACATCTGATGTTTTTAAGGGCATTTCTGTCAACCTAAAAGCAAACACTATCAATAAAAATAGATTAAACTACACTCACTGAAGAATATTCACAGCCTGCTCTCATACGTGCACCACCGCCATCATCTGTAATTTGGTCTTTCAGGGATTTATTTATGTATTTGGGCAGGTGTGCACTGTGTGTGTGTGTGTGTGTGTGTGTGTGTGTGTGTGTGTGTGTGTGTGAGAGAGAGAGAGAGAGTGTGTTTTGTGTGTGTGTCCTCTTCTACCTCACTGACTCCACAAGCACTCTGTGTTAGTATGTGAGGGCCACGCCAGTGACCCGAACATAGATCATGGTCAGAGGATCTAGGGCCTAATTTGTTCAAGGTCAGTGGCGTTCCTGTTGACTAGATAAACTATCATAAATTGGGGTCATGTTTATACGAGAGATATGCTTGGTAATGTGCCTATTATATTAGTAAATTAGTGGAACTAAGAGTTTTTGGCAATGCAACAAATGCTAGATGAAAATGGCGACTGCTATAGTTTTGTCCGTTAACATCAAACCTTGACACAACTCTGTCTGACACCGCAGTGTTTCAGAACTGAGAGAGAGAGAGAGAGAGATAAAATATCTATAAAATAGAAATAAAGACTAAAGGTAAAGGAAAGAAAGCAACCCATTTCACACTGGGAGTTGTGGGTGAGTTTCTGCAAAAAGGAGAAAGCGCGCGCGGGATTAGCGGATTCATTCCTGGCCCTGGTGTCAGTCAGGAGATAAGCTCGCGCTTGGCCTTTTAAACCGATCCACCCTCCGCGCTCTCACAAACTCTCACTTCCCCCGACATCAGCACTTTCGATACCGCCCACCCACACCCAACCAATTCGGGCCGGCTCCAGTCCAATGCATCATCCTGCCAGATCGGGCCGAACCTCGCCGTATCCCCCGAGGCACGGCAGGCCGCTTATTGGCCAATAACGCTCTCATCTGATCAAATGAAAGATAGATGGTTGACGGAGACTCTATTTTGCTTTTTAGATGATGCGGAGATGGACGACTGCCGAACATATCGGTTCATCTACGCTAATTCCGATTGCCTTCACGCATCTGAACATCTCCCATGGCCTTATTTGCTTCCTTCTCCAGTGATGGGGAGATATTAGTAAATGTGGACACGAATGGCGTCATCATAGCGAAACCGACCCCTGTAATTAAAGCTCATACTGAAGGAGCCGTAAAATTCAAATTCGCCCGTTTCCTTCCTATACTTAAAGGAACCCATTAGACGGTGAGTGGCTATTTTACAGAACCGGGATGCAAAATTTAATGCGAGTATTATCGGAAGCAGAGGTTAAAATGGCGTAATCTGTGATGAATGGATGTGGTTAACTTTGGTTCATCCTAATCCGAGCTCCGCACGAGAACAGGTCGCGAGAGCGGCGCGCGCGCTTCAAGTCCTGGTTTAATTCGGAATTAAAAATACATGTAGACCCCTTTCCTCTCATCTCGCAAAAGAGGCGTAAACAAGTATGAATTTAAGCTTGTTTTCAAAGTCTACGAGGAAGACGTGGATAGCATAGAGAAGCACACATTATTCAGGTTACAAACTTCCAACTGGGCACACACACACACACACGCACGCACACACACACACACACACAGTGCTTCGGGCCTATTGGTATGTGACATATAGTCAGACTGCTAATGTTTAGCGCGAGGACGGGGTGGGGCAGCGATATTTAGATTAATGCGCCAGTGTATTAGCGCTCTAAAAGCGCACATTATCCTCCCGTGATAAGTGTTTGCCCACATCTTCCTTATGTCGCTTCCATCTTGATTTGCACTTTCTCTCTCGTGCTGCGAGAGGCCTCCATTTGCAGATGTGCAGATTGTGGTTCAGATTTGTCGGAACGTGATGATGGCTTTAGGTTCGGTTCTGTATTTTGGGCCCTCCCCTACGGAAGCCGTAATGTTTCTTACACATTCTTTTAAGTCTCCTTTAAGAATCTCCTCTCTTTATTTTTCCTCAGGTTTGAACAGGAGTGATCCTCCTTCGTTTGGGGTGGACTTTTCTGTCCTCTTTTGCTCAGGTCTGAGGCTCTGAAGGGAAAGTTCGTTTGTCCTTGTTTCGCGCGCGGGGTTCACACAGAGGGCACCGCATCTCCACTTAAGATAATAATAACAAACGCAACCCCCTCGTCGCTGTGGCTCCGGTGTATCGTCATCTGCATATTCCAAACGCATCAGCATCACAATCACCGATAAATATTCATCACCAGTCTCCATTTGCACGGCACACGCTAATGCCGCTGTTGTGAACATGTCTGCGGGTGGCTGTGGTGCTATTTGTACTGTACGAGCGCGGCTTACAGTAGCGGTGCCTTGATTTATGAGATGATAATGATTTAACGCAGCTCAATGAAGATGGAGGAGAGGAGATGAGGCGCCTTGGGGAGGTGATGTATGAAAGACGGCCAGACCCTGTCACCACGGCAGGTCCTGTTAAATAGTTGGGATGCAGCTTTGCCAAAAACGATTAGATGACAGCAAACCTGGCACTACTGAGGATGTGTGTTACATCGGACAGGTTAGAATGAACAGAACGATCCGGCTTTTTGATTTTGGTCTAGAGGGTCAAGCGTAAAATGTCACATGCAGACATCATGGTCCAATCAAGATATCAGTGGATGTCAAACCAGCTGAACTGATATTAGTTAAACACTTGTGGCCTTGATTTCGGGTTCAGAGAAGACGTGGCGGTGTTGGGATTGTCGTTCCAGCAGAACCACGACTGCTTTGCCCTCCCAGTCTCCGCACCGTGGTTCTTTCGGGATAATTCTGCCGGGATCGCTCTGAGGGGTGCTGACGGCCCGACCGCCGGCCTTCGTCGAGGAAGACTATGACGGAAGACGGGAAGCTGGTGTGTTTATGGGCCACGGTGGCCCTGTGGCCGCGCGGGCTAATCCCAACCCCGCCGATCTTTATCACAGTCGATTGGGCTCAGTCATTTCCTCGCCGCTTTATTGTGGACGACCCGGCTGAGGACCTCTGGGACTATTACTTATGATCCATTTACCATTTCAGGAGGCCTGACAAGCCCTCGCCACCCTCTGCTGTCCGCCGCTCCTGATTGAGAGAGTCACTGTTATTAACTTTAGGGAACTGCTGCCATCCTCTACCCAATACACACACACACACACACACACACACACACACACACACACACACACACACACACACACACACACACACACACAGGCTTCTTTTCCAGCAGCCTTCTACATGGCCTCCTGCTTCTCACAGTTCAACGGCAGCGACTTTAGAAAAGTGCGGTACCAGAAGCGGACGGCTATCGTTTCAAAACAGACGAGGACTTTTATGGTGAGGGAAAAAACGAGGCTTATGAAAACCCCGCCCCTCACACACACACACACACACACACACACACACACACACACACACACACACACACACACACACACACACACACACAGCCACCAGCAGCAGTAATCATTTAAGAAATCTGAGTAAGGCCCTGGTGGTCTGTATACATTGGTTAGGGAAAATGTTAAGCTTAAATAAGCACGTTAAGCTTAAATAAGTTAAATATTTATACATATACTCGTGTAGGGGTTTCACCTACTAATCCTTTAAAGTAGATATAATTTGTTTTACCTTAATTATTAATCAGTCTCATTAATTTAGAATCAGTCTCATATTCTAATTATACCAGAACCACAAGTTTAGTTATCAACTAAAGGTAATTAATGGTTTGGTATCTGAAGGATTTAACTATGAATTCTTTGGAGGTTTTGGCAACAACCACTTTTGAATGACATCAACAGACAATTTGGTGAAAATAAAGGATACATTTATTTTAAACCAACTATTCTAAAACAAACAGCATCAACAAGGATCAGTATATTTACAGTGAAGACTCAGCATCTAGTGTGTGTGTGTGTGTGTGTGTGTGTGTGTGTGTGTGTGTGTGTGTGTGTGTGTGTGTGTGTGCTGTGTGTGGATGTGTGTGGGTATACGTGTGTGTGGGTGTGCGTGTGTGTGTATATGTGTGTGTGTGTATACGCATGTGTGTGGGTGTGTGTGTATATACATGTGTGGGTGTATGTGTGTGTGTGCGTACGCGTGTGTATGTGTGAGAGTGTGTGTGGGTGGTGACATTGCAGCCTCTGCAAAGAGCAGAGGTGGGTTTGGGGCGACTGACAATGCCTTTCCCTCTTTCTGTTCCTGCTATGAGCAATATGCCAGGAGCTGGTGTGTGTGTGTGTGTGTGTGTGTGTGTGTGTGTGTGTGTGTGTGTGTGTGTGTGTGTGTGTGTGTGCATGGCCCTGCCAGGTCGGTATTGGGTTGATGGGGGGCAGGGAAGGTACATTTCAAGCGCACGTCATTAGACATCAGCAGCAGTAGGTGACGTGTGCAGACAGCCGTGCCACGCTCCCATACATGGTGACGCCACACATACAGTCGCACAAAAAGATGCCACGGTCCACACAGCACAGATGCCTGGCTTTAGATGGGTGTGTGTGTGTGTGTGTGTGTGTGTGTGTGTGTGTGTGTGTGTGTGTGTAAGCATGTGCAAGTGTGGGGTATTAGTTCCTTTTGGTATCAAATGTTCCAGTTTTGACATTGTGGGAGTGCTTGGTCAACGTGAGTAGTTTGTTTTCTGTATTTCGTTCCATCACGTAAAGCCCATGAGACGCCCTAATGGTTTGGCGCAGGATAGTTGTCATGCTTCCATAATTACATATGTATGTTTAGTGCAGCGCATATATATATATATATATATATGTTTTGATGGTGGTGTAGCTGTAGACATTTCACAAAAGAATATGCGAAATAATGGAACTCACAAAATAATACACTTGTGTGTGTGTGTGTGTGTGTGTGTGTGTGTGTGTGTGTGTGTGTGTGTGTGTGTGTGTGTGTGTGTGTGTGTGTGTGTGTGTGTGTGTGTGTGTGTGTGTGTGTGAATTCTGTAGTTGTTAAAGGTTGTTTCTCATGCAGCACTCTAAATATTGTGCTACAGTAGATGTAAACTCTTTCATTTCTCACAAAAAAATGCCTAACAGGACATAAAGCGCTGCCCTCTGTAGGATTTACTCATGACAGTATATTTGTAAAAAGTTAAATACAGCATTCTCCTTCCCCATCAGAAGCAGTTACACTCACCCTGTGTATAATGTGGGTTTATTTGGATTTCAGGGATTATTTCATAGAACCGCATGCCTGTTAGGCAAGTGTGTGGCAGTTGAGACACCACACAGCCAGCAACACCAGGTCTGTTCAAAGAATAATAGAGATCAGTTTCAGTTGTCTTGCACTTCCCAGAAAGTGAGAAAATCATCCTGTGTGTGTGTGTGTGTGTGTGTGTGTGTATTCTGGCACATCCGTGGCCACTTGACTGACTGCCCAGCCCCCGACCCCCCCCCCCCCCACATCTCTCTCTTACACATACACACACACACACACACACACACACACTCACACACACACACACAGACGGTCTGCGTGGTAAGTGGAGAGAATGTCAATATGGGACAGGCTGCTCGGATCGATATCTGACATTTACTCTCTGCTGTCCGACAGTCTCACTGCTTATGCACAAATTACCGAGCTGAGCTCCTCTGCCTCATCAATCACAGCAGCACACAGGATCCTGTTCCCTGCACCATCTCCCAGACTGGCCTCCTCCTCTTCCTCCTCCTCACCTACCGCTCCTCTGTCTGTGCACAAGCAGTTAAAAGTATTACGTCGGTGTGAAACAGACGGGAACTTTATTTAAGGAAGAGAACACGGAATTACACTTTAATATGCAATTTAAATTCAAGATTTAAATTGCATATATTTTTTTCCACACCCTTTAAAATGTAGAATGACTGATATCACCAATTAATTCTATTGGTGTCACCCTGGCCACTTGAAACGTAAATGGCCCTTTAAACAATATCTCCTTAAGTACCTATACCCAGATGAATCTGAATTTTATCCGCCTGCATATAATATTTAAGTTGACACTGAAATCGTGTTGTCGTCCCTCTTTCAAGCCCACACCAACCACCCCCCCCCCCCACCCCCCCAAACAGGATCTCTTTGCCTGGTGCTGTCAGATCCCGACTGGGTAAATTAACTGTCTTTGATAGTGTGGTCTGGGGCTGATCCCTTCAAAAGACCATCAGGATGTTTTGCGGTGGGCTGTGGGGGTGGGTGGGTGGTTGGGGGGGGGCAGAAGGGAGTGATTTTAATCCCACGAGCTGTGGCCATGTCGCAGGAGGCTGTGTGTGTGTGAGCGTGGGGGCGTTATGGCCGAGCACGCTGTGTCTTTAATGAAGCGCACTGCAATTATAAGGGCAGCAACATATTGATGGGAGTGGGTGTAGGAGCTGAGGTGTGTGTGTGTGTGTGTGTGTGTGTGTGTGTGTGTGTGTGTGTGTGTGTGTGTGTGTGTGTGTGTGTGTGTGTGTGTAAAATGACTCTTGGAAAACCTTAATTACTAGGACATGGCCCCGTGAAACACATCAAACTGAAAACCAAAAAAAGCAATAGACTTTTCACCCCACAAATTCTCTCACTCTCAACACACACACATACACACACACACACACACACACACATACACACACACATGCTCACGCGAGTTCTTTTCATTTCTCTTGCACACAAATATTATTTTCATTCAAAACACACCCGCATGTGTGGATGGGCCATCAGAAGATGCTCAGTCCAGGCCGGCTCTCTGCGTGTGTTCTCCCCCATCATCTGCATCCCATAATAAGCCCACACGGAGCCGCGCGGCACACGCTACAGTAGGAACAGAGTCCGCGTTCCCCGTAAGTCCATGCGGAACCTTTTGTTCTGGAAATATTTAACGCTGGAAATAATTAGAGTAATCAAGTGTGTGTGTGTTTCACTAATTTCAGACGCCTTTGTTAATGTGTGAATAATAATCAAGCAATCACGGTTGTTTTCTAAATGTGACGAAATGTAATAAATTATTCAAAAATTAAAAAACGCAAAAATAAAACAAATGTTAATTAGCACTGCCATCCAACATGCTGCCGTTTACCTTTGACTAAATAAATGATTATTACAAACGAAGCAGGTAACAATTTAGACTTTCTAACAATTTAGGGCTTTCTGAATGTGCTTTGCGCCTCACTGCACCAGTTAGAGTACATTACTCTGTGTTTAGTTACAACCACTCACCTGTCACCTCTCACCTCTCACCTGTCACCTCTCACCTCTCACCTGTCACATTTGCACACCAACTAACACAAGACCAGACTAATAACCGCAGACATTGCGGCATGTTCACACGAGGCCCCCAGTCGTAAATATTATGACCCAGATCTTTTTTTTCTCGTGTAAATAAAATGACTCGATCATATACGACATCAACAGTTACCTTTATAAAACCAGCCCCAGTGTTTAAGTCAGAGGCGGAATAAATGAGACGCCGCGTGCAGTTTTGTCTGTTTAAAAGCTGAAGAGACGCAGCTGAAGTCGTTATGCCTGTGTACATTGCAGAACCTGTTTATGTTGCAAAAGAAGTGGGTTTTTACAACCTTTTCTTCGTTGTTTATTTAAAGTTTGGAGGGGGGAAAACTGCGCTCCGTGCATTGCATCGCAGCTCGTGCGTCTATAAATGAGTGACGCACCGGTCGTTTCAGCAGCGCGCGACGGCGCGTGCGTTCGTGCGCGTGGGCGTCTGTCCTGGAACAGACGGACAGCAGTGACAGACGGGACTCATCACCGCTGCTGTGGACCAGCGGCCGTGGAGGGACTCGCTGCGTGTCCAGCGGTGTCTCATGTCCCGTTTGTGTCTCTTAGAAATAAAGAGAGATGCTGTTTGTCTTTCCTGATGTGTGTGTCCCCCTCACGTCGCCCCAGCGGTGGGTTTGGGGGGGGGGGGCATAACGAAGGGGTGTCAGTCTGTCAAACAGATCATTTATTAAAGGAAGGGAGACATCATTTTAATCTGCGCCATTCTTTAAAAATATCACACGCACGCGCGCCCACGCACGCTCACACACAATCATTTAAGTCAATAGTTTATTTTATTTCAAGATTGATATAAAGGCTATTACTATTCGTAGCCAGTTCAATAGAAACTCTTAGTAAGAGAAACAAAATTCTCTCATCATAAAACGAGTCTTTTAGTTAAGCGCTAAAGGGATTTTAAAGATTTGAGACACACTATGGCGCTTTTCAGTGTCTCGCGTTTCCAATTAAACTATCAGTTATTGGAGAACATTTTGTATTCGGCGGCTTGAATATTAATGTCACAGCAGATTAGGAATCAATGGAACAAATGAAGGTAATTTAAGCAAATTCTAATTTAACAGTTCTGAATCAAAACTACACTAAACACAGTCTCTTTTATTCATTGAGATGATTTCCGTATCGCCTTTGTCATTACGCGCCTATTGGTTTGCTCCCGCACCCTCTCATTGTCCGAGCTCTATCTTATTAAAAATGGCCTTTTTTATTCCGTTTATTTGATTCCTTCAGGCAATTGAATTAGGCTGAATTAGGATGTGATAGGCAGTATTTATCCAGGAGTCCTTTGAAAGTATGAAAACTGAACTAATGTGTAATTATAAACTCTCGAGCGCCCGAAGTGTTTCAGGTGTCGTTCTCATATGATGTAGGCCCTGCACAATGGAGACTGGAATCAATCAGTCTATCTATCTATCTATCTATCTATCTATCTATCTATCTATCTATCTATCTATCTATCTATCTATCTATAAATAAAAAAAATGGAAAAATAAAAAAAAGACATCTTTCCCTAGTGGATGAGATTAATTGGTGTATCACGTAGCCAGTGTCTAATAAATTCAGAGTTTATTTCAGCGTATTTGGATTGGACCCGGGCCACGGGGCTTCAGAACATGCAGCTCTTCACGAACACGCGCTCTTTTCCAGACACTTGGGCTTCTTCCTGTTTATTTGTCCTCAGACGCAGGTTTCGGTCGAGGTGGGTCTCCCGGCACCAGCTGAGCCCGTGTAAACATCTCACCCGAGATGGGCTTCATGGCCCGAGGACTCGACCTCCAAAGGATTTTCAGAACCCATTGTTTTTAAAAGAGTGGAACACTCTCTCAAACACTGGACACACTCTCCTCGATCTAAAAAGTGTTTTGTATATGTCTATTGACAAAATATTTCTGTATTATGGCATGTGTGTACAGGACTTTGTGTAAACTTGTGAAATACTATTATATTGTCAACGGTGTCTAAATCTCAGGATATCGTTCCTCGCTAGGTTCTGGAAGTGTTGAAATCATAGTTTAAACAAAGTTTATAAAACGCTGAAACATCTCCATGTTTAGACCTACAGGACTGAAACCTCATCTTTGAGTTTCTGACCTCTGGGAGTCCTGGACACAATTTGCTTTTAATGTCTAGACAATATGAAACCTTCAAACTGTGATGTTTTATCTGGCAAAACCGAAACTCCACTGAGCGGAAACTACTTTTATTCTTCTGATTGTGATTGTGTCATCTAAGATTTCATGCACACAAAGAATGGCTCTCTGGGTGTAGTTGATCCATTTCAGTGTGATATATGACCAAATAAGTAAATCATAGGCTGAATATTTTCTAGCCACAGTTACACGGCAGGGTCACATTCCAAAACCTCAGAAGAACTTTGAAAAACTAAGCCACACTGAACCAAACGTCCATGTTGGTTTCCAAAGTTCCTTATCTCAAAGACATGGGTCTTCCTCCCATCAACCTGACCTCTGACCCTCGCTGCCTGTGACCACAGGCCTGAAACATTAGCAGCGACACTACTGGGGCTAGGTCATGGGTGAGGGTCTGGCCGTGGAACTGCTGGCCAACGTGGTGTGGTATGGGCTTTGACTGTTCCTGCCTGTGGTGGTGCTTGCGGGCTACCGTCACACTTCGACTGGAGATCACGTCCCAGAGGATGAGGCACAGGGGTCACGTGCTGCTAGGGTCACGTGCCCCCGGGTGGCCGTCGCAGCAACCCTGCTGGGGTCATGTGACCTTGTGTCCTCAAAACAAACTCTAACCCAGTTTCCCTTGGTAATGTGTGCCCAGCCAGTGACAGAGGTGGAGTAACTTGGGAAAAAAATATGTATTCTCATTATCTAGCTATTTATGAGACGTGCATTTTGTTGTTTGTTGATCGTTTGCATAGTGATCAAGCTTTTGAAATCTACTCAACAAGCCATCAAACATGACAAGTGAACAAAAAAGCAAAAAAGGCATTAGTTTCCTAATGACTCAAACTGTACCAGATGCTTTAAGCTCTGGACCAACCCAAGGTCAGTTAGCAGCACTGGGTAACCTTATCTTCTCTGCTTTCTCTCACCTCTCCTTCAGTGGAGAAGTTTATCACACCTGCTTCATCTCCCATTGTCCCCGAGAGTGTATGACACCCACGTGCACTCACTCGTTTGCTGAACACACACTGCACACACGCGCACGCTTGTTCCATTAACACACACACTAGCATCTCCTCTCACCAGGAGGACTGAACGTAGCCTGCAACCATGCGGGATTCGGACTGAAGCCTAGCTGAAAATAAACGGGTACAGTCCGAGGTAACACTGCAGGAAGAGAAGTTTCATTCCTTCTTAGGGCATCGTTTTTCTTCATACCCACCAGTCTGTGTTCATCAGCTTCTGTCTCTCTCTTTGATGCTCGTCTGTCTGGTGTGATGATCGCATGATTTATAATATGCCTTCCGTAGGAAAACTGTGAGAGCTTTAATGAATCAATTAAAAATAATATGCATTTATTGCATATTATCAAACAAAATGTAACCCAGTGTGGAGAAAGGCCCTGCAAGTGTTACTCCTGCCAATCAGAAAAATAATGGAGAACTTAACCATGATTAGTGTCCAAACGCACAGTGAAATGTTGACAAGTTTCTTTGTAGTACGTGTGACAAACATGCCGTCAGCTGGTGTTCAGGCTGAGGAGAATGGCACATGGCTTCCAGAAATTTGCATGATTTTGATCTCTGTCGTTCGAATTTCCACGTCTGCCGTCACAGCAGTAGCTGAAATGTTTGATCTGTTTTGCTAAATATCGGAACACAAACTTTCGCACCAATTGTTTTTACCAATTGTTTTATTTTTTTAGCAGTTCACTTTTTTGCTTATGAATTGTTTGTCATTTCATTAAGAAGCATCATCAGAATGTCTCACTGGGCTTTGCAGTGACCAGGTGCTTAGGACAAATCACACTTTATGACTCTGGCAGAGGAAAGTACAGTGCTTGGTCAAATCTGATCTAAAACAAAAAAGACGAAATAGCATTAATAAACTCCAGAATAAAACGCTCTGTGTATCGGAAGGATAGTTTAAGTGAACAAACAATCAAGGATGATTGAAAGCAGACCAATATTTCAGCCTCTTCAAATTTCAGCCTTATTTCACTGTCTTTTGAGTAAAGTTTTCTGTGTGTGTTTGGCACTGATATTGACCGGAGCCTGATCACCCCTTTTCCTTCTCCACCATCGAGTGATGTGTAAATGAGAAAGGAGCCGTTTTTCTCTAATTCAGATTTAGAAGCCCCGAAGCTGATCTTTTGTGTTGAGCTCTGTCTGAATCAAACTGTTGCTTGATTTTTGCGGCTGTGGCATCTTTCCATCAGAATAAATGTAAGTGCAGGGGGATCTTGGGTGAGGATATGCTCACAATCTCCTAACACACTTAAGAGCGCAGATGAGCTGTACTTTGCTGTTCAGTATTTTGACTGAAATCTTAATGCAATGAGGATTAGAGGGATTACAACATAATCTTAAATAATCCAAAGTGCCATGGACAGAGAAGTACTTGTAATAACTGCATAAACCCGGCCAGCACCCTGACAACATTGTCAATCACCGCTGGGATTAATGGAGAGGAAGGCAAGGAGCTGATGTTAATGCCTGACCACTGTAGGGACGAGCGGGAGCAGACTGTAATTTACGAGACGGCTTTGTGCGTAAAATATGGCTGTTTTAACGTGAAACACAAGACCTGCAGGCAAAGGCTAGATGGCCAGACACCTGAGCAGGTTACATCAAATATGCTGCTCTGCTTTGTGGCCTCGTCTCCTTGACTCCTGGTCCCACTCGCATGACCGTTTTGTGTCCGAATGTCTTCGTTGGGTCAAAAACATGGATTGCTCTTATGCATCAAGGATTATGGGAAATAATTGGTCTTTTGAACCAAACAGCTCACATCCAAGCACCGGCTCTGATTGGACATGTCGACAGATGCGTGTTTTCTGAAAACCCTAATTACACTTTTTCACTCAGTATGGCGTAGATACGGTATGATGCGTTTATGGTTATTAAAGCATATTTTTGGCAGCGCGCATTGCCAGGCAGCGGTGGAATCAAATGCAAATATTCAGGCAGATGTGTTTTCTGATTTGAATATTAAGAGTCAATTTGTGGTTATTTTATTGGATATTATTCTTAGCAGAGCTTGCATCAGTAAAGGGAAGAATGTTTGAACAGCTGCTGCAATGCCCCTATGCACGGTGTACGTGGGCACGTTAAACCTTACAGCAGGCGTTAGGAGTGATCTGCATGTCTCCGTAAATAAAAAGTTGTCAAATAAAATTTAAGGCAAATTAAAGATTATATGAATGAATTATGATATTCTCTGTCATTAGTTAAGAATATTGCAAAGCTTTATTGACGTAAATTTCTACTTAGAACCTGTAAATTTGATACATCTAAAATTTATGATGGCAGTTTGTGAATTTATATGGTACACAGAATCACACAGCAAATATAGTTTTTTTGCGAACAATATTCACGTTAGTTTCTCCTTCAGCTGAAAGGCGCACCAAAGGAACCAAACACCAAAAATGTGTCATTTTATGTAGTCATGACATAAACATGGCAAAAACCAAAGCAGTGTTATTTTAGTGATAAAACAAACAAGCAAAAAACTTTCTATTCTCTTTGTGCCAGCGCTTCTCTTCAGAACACCACCGAAGCTGAAACTTCTTCGTGTTGACCTTTGAGCACTGCCCGAAATCTATGGCAAGCCCTTTGCACTGCCATCTGGTGTTAGTCTTGAGCATCGCACCACGACCTATATGAACGCCAGTGACCTGCACTGACTCGTTTCTGCGGAGATTAAAGTATTACATATCGCTGGTTGGTCTACTCTCACTCTCGTGGGTTGTTTCTCTCTCTCTCTCTCTCTCTCTCTCTCTCTCTCTCTCTCTCCTCTGGTGAAATCCAGATGGGTTTTATCTCTAGAGAGGATGAGTGTGATCAGGATGTTATAAACGCCACTGCAGACTGTCCCTCTGAATGGAAGAAAGGCAGGAAAACTCTGTCAAACAATTCTAGTGAAGAGAATTCCCAAGATCGGAAAAAGAAGAGAGCTTGCCGACCGGCATGGAGGTGTTTGTTGTTGGAGGTTTACTTTAGGATGTGGGGGGTACGGGCGGAGACAGCTGACAGCACCGTGTGCCAATCCGTTACTTCCGTTGTCATTACGAGATGAATAAAGAAAGTGTGTGTGTGTGTGTTTCCACTGCGAATTTATGGGAACCGCAGTGACATCGGGGGAGCAGGACCGGGGGAGGACGACCCCCCGACCCCCCCCCACCCGTGGAGACGATGAGAGAATACATACACAAACACACGCAGCCTGTACAAGTGTTGCCGCTTCTCTTCCCATTCTTGCGGCCGAGGGAAAGCCCAGGTGTCAGGGTGAACACCCCGGGTCGGGTCGCTGGCCTGCCTTATGCCTGGAAGCTGTGCTCAAAGCCAAGGTGATGATTCAGACGAGTCTTTAGGAAGCCATTAGCCGCTCCAGGGCTGGCCAGCAGTTAGAGGAGAGGCTTTTCCAGAAAAGGCCTCACCATGTCCTTTGGGGTTCTGCCAACTGCGACATGGCCAGACATCGTTGTGTACCGACACAACCGACATCGTTGTGTACCGACACAACCACAAAGCTCCGGTTGTGTTTTTTTTTTTTAAAGCTTCACACACGATTCAGTTGAGATTCAGCGTAAAGAGGAGGGCAGGGGATGACACTGGAGTGTGTGAATAGAGACCTCCACCTGTGCTCTGACCGGGGCAGCTGTTCTTAAATAAAGCATCCATGCAGCAAAAATACACACAGTCTGCCACAATATATGCAAACAGCAACAGCCTCTCCAGCAAGCTTAAACAAGCTGTCTGACAGTCAAAGTGCACGGGAGCTGCACCCCCCCCCCCCCCAAACCCCCCTCCCAAACCCCCCCCCCCCCCCCCCCCCCCCCCCCCCCCCCCCCCCCCCGGGCTGGACACAGCTCAGCATCTGTGCTGGACTCTCATCTCCTGTCGCTGTAATGTAAGCAAACAGACCAGAGAGGCGAGATACAAATACGCAGAGCTGCCGTGGCAACCGCTTCCTGGACCCCCCCATTGTTCCAGCCTCGCGTCCGAGCGAAGCGTCCCCGCTGGATGGCGACGTCAACCAGGCCGGGATCTGCAGGCGGCCGTGGGGTGTGACCCCACGTGACCCCGCGTGACCCCGCGTGACCCCGCCCTGTCGCGTTTGATTGCCTTCGTGGCCTGCAGCTGGTGGGCGGGGTCAGGGGCGCACCGACATGTCACGGCTGTTTCTGCCGTGCACCAGACGAGATTTGTCGGCGTATAAAGCGTCCACAGACAGGGCCAGAATGAGGGAGGGACAGGAAGAGAGAGGACGTTGGGAGGTGAAGAACAGCGTTCTTTGCATACTTGAAACAGATTTCCAACTTTGTGAGACTTTCACAAAATAAAATGAGTTTATTTTATATTGACAAAGGAAGCCGTGGTTTGGTAAGTATGATATTTATCATACTACAATTCGAGTTCGAACCACTTAAAACACTCTGCAGTTCAGCAATTGTCAGCATCATTGGTATCTAATGTGTGGCCATGAACAACACTGCACAAACAAAACAAAAAAGTGAAGGGGGGGAAAAAAAGATGTTAGCAGCAGACCCGTCGAAAGGCAGAGGTTTAAACGAACACACACTCCTAATGAGAGATCTTTGGCCCGGCAGCACACGCTGACGCGAACATCGTGAGTCACCGCGGGACCACGTGTCATACCCTTCATAGCGTTTTTGTCAGAAGTAGCCGTCTCTCATTAGCTTTGCGGAGCTAGCGCTGTACAGCAGTGGAGGGTGAGGTCCGCGATCTGACACCAGCCCCTCTCCCCGTTCTCCCTGTATACACAGAGTGGTTAGTAATAACGAGCGTTTCTCTCTTTGATAGCTAACGATAGTGTACTCCCTCCCTCTCCCTCTCTCTTTCTCTCTCTCTCCCTCTCTTTCTCCCTCTCTCCGTTTAAACCCGCTCCGTCGACGCCTGAGCGCTGCACCAGAGGCTTCTGGGCCGCCTTGCCGGGTGCGGTACGGCCGTAAGCCTGTCATGGTCGCGGCTCTGCTTGGGCGGCCTGTCAGCGGTTAACGGCGGATAAAGACGGAGCGGCGAGGAATTCCGGGCCCAGGAGGATTCGGCCGGGTAAGGAGGGAGTGTGTTTGCAGGAGAGTTTTTCTGTGTATTTTCCCACTGACAGTCTTAGTTTAGCAGAAAACAGTCAGAGCATGTGAGAGAGAGAGAGAGAGAGGGGGGGGGGGGGGCGAGCACAGTGAATTAGGCCTTCCCTGACATGAAGAATGGAAGCCTTGACAAACACAATTGGATGCAGCTTCCCCTGGGCTCGGGGAAAAAAGAGAGAGATAAAGAGAGATAGAGAAAGAGAGAGAGAGAAAGAGAGAGAGAGAGCTCCCTTACCAAAAAGAAGTTTATTCAAGTGTACTATGAGTATACTTATTTTGTACTAAAACTGAGGAAGTATACTTGAAGTTTACTTTTTATAAACTATATTTTAGATACTTAAGAAAAGTATACTGAAGTATACTTGGCTTATACTGAAAAGTATAAACAGAAGTCTAAAACTAAGTACATTCATAGTATAGTCTTAGAATAGTATACTGAAGTATACTTGGCTTATACTGAAAAGTATAAACAGAAGTCTAAAACTAAGTACATTCATAGTTAGTCTTAGAATAGTATACTGAAGTATACTTGGCTTATACTGAAAAGTATAAACAGAAGTCTAAAACTAAGTACATTCATAGTTAGTCTTAGAATAGTATACTGAAGTATACTTGGCTTATACTGAAAAGTATAAACAGAAGTCTAAGACTAAGTACATTCATATTTATACTTGTACTTTACTTTTTACATCTTTTTGCCACAAAGTACTAATACTTACTATATCTTGCTCCAAGTGCATAATAAGATCAAGTCATTGAGTCATGCTTAACTTTTAATTTATATATTAATAGTATAATTCTGGAGTTTAAAATGTTATGTTTATGTTAACATTTTTACAAGCATATGCACAAGTTCTGCTTTACCTGTCACACTACAGCCCCTGACCCCTCCCCTTTGGGCGTGTGTTTATGTTGTCTATGTCTAGTCCTCTGTGGATCTTCATGAGTTTGGTTGTGTCTGAGTGTGTTAATTGGTCTCACCTGTGGCTCGTTTCGTGATCATTATGTGGTTTGTCTATTTAATGTGTGTTCGCGCAGTGTCCGTCGTTGTCTAAAAGCTATGATTCAGTGGATGGGGAGAAGCTAATTCTGTCACTGGCCTACAGCGTCAGAATAATCTCAGCAAAAGGAACTGAATGGTCTTTCACTGTGAGACCGGGGTGGGGGCACATTAAACATCTCATCTCTCCTTCTCCCTCAGATCTGCATCTTCATCGGAGAGACGCTGCTGTTTTTGAATTGGGCGATAAGCTAGAGATATACTACGCGTTCGCGTACGCATCATGGCTGCTTCGCGTATCCTGCATCGGTTTGGCGCGTAGATCTTGCACGTCCTCCAAAAGTTAACGCGGCGTAGCGAACAAGGCTGGAAACATACTTGCTGTTTGCCCATGCGTTTGTGTAGACAACGTTCGAGTACGCGTCGCGTTAACTTTTGTAGGACGTGCAAGACCTACGCGCCAAACCGACGCAGGACACGCGAAGCAGCCATGATGCGTACGCAAACGCGTAGTTAACAGCATGTATATCTCTAGCTTAAGTCTACACGTTTCTGTGTGCGTGTTTGGATGTTTATCGTGTCAATAAACTGAAAGTGACGTCAGTCAAGAGGGATTCTGTGTCTCATCCTTCACCACGACCCCATCGTCACAATAAGCTTACTTTTAGTATAGTTGTAGTACAAAATAAAACCTAAATGTAAACTAGTTGTGTACTCAAAGTTTACTATTCTTACACTTAAAGTATACTTAACAGTGTACTTTCATAAACTAAAAACTAGACTAGAAGTATATAACTAGTAAACTAA
>NC_135218.1:24154008-24156508 GCF_052324685.1 Brachyhypopomus gauderio | reverse complement strand
GATGTTGCGGGAAGAATATAAATGTCATGGTGCAGGGAGCCAGGACTCATGGCGGAGAGAGTTAAGTACATCTTCAGAGCCCGAGGAACACAGGGGTGGAACAGTAACTCTATGTTTAGTTCTATTGTTCCAGTGTCTATTCCCCACACTTAGCACCTTGGGGAGTGAGTTTGTGTCTTTGTGGGTGTGTGTGTGTGTGTGTGTGTGTGTGTGTGTGTGTGAGGTGCACCTGCTTTGGCACAGTGTGTTGGTTAAGTGAAGAGGGCTTTGACCTCTGACAGACTGGCTGTCTCTTGAAGGATTTGTAGGCTTGTGAGGAAATGCCCCCCCCCCCCCCCCCACCTTCCTTCCCTCCTCCTCCTCCTCCTCCTCCTCCCAGCTGCCCCCGTCCCCCTCCCAAATGGCTCCCTCTTTCTCTCTTTCCGTTCTCTCTTTCCGGCAGTTGGGCGGAGAGAGACGGAGTGGGAGACCTTTGGTCAGGCCATGTGGAGAAGCATTAGGCTTTTCTGACGTTCCTTCTTATTCTCAGCCATGTCCCATGGCTTAGTGGCGCGGTGGCTGGGCAGGGGCGGAGCCTTGGAACCCAGCAACCAATCAGGAAACACTCAAGACATGGCATTCGCCCACCCACCCCTCCGTCAGTAATCCAGGGGCCATTAGGGACGGCAGGGCGCATGGATGAGAGGCCGTGCGAGGGCCACGGTGGACGTGTGAAAACATGCTCCTCTTTGTAGCCTCCTGCTTAAACAGAGACTAAGCTGGTTAAAGATCGTGCGATTGTCTCACAAACCTACAAACCGACCCTACGCCGGGCACGAGTCATAACGTCACCCCTCTACACGTGTTAACAGATTTACGGAAAAGGTTGGGCCTAATGCCGCTGCTCCCTATCAACCACGCTCTCTCCCCCTCTCCCTCTCTCTCTCCCTCTCTCTCTCTCTCTTTCTCTGTCTGACAGGCCCAGCTATTAGGCTTGTTTGTCTGTGGCAGAGTGACAGCGTGTTTGACTCTTCCCCCGACGTGGCCATTAGCTTCGTCGCGTCGCCTCCGACAGCCGGAGGCTCCATGCCGCTCCTAAAACCCCCCACCCCTCTAATTATTTCCTTGGGCGGCGGGCGGCGGGAAGGTAATTTTTAACCTTTCACGTGCACCTGGGGAGGCTCCTCGCGGGAGCCAAGGTGTCTGTGTGGCATTCAGTCATCAAAACATGACCTTTTATGGTCGCGCGGAGAGCAGTTGGCACGGGTGGCAAGTGTGGAGCCATGCTAATACTGATGACTAATTTATGCAGGAGTAGTCTGATCAGTTCAGGAGGGAGCGGAAGAGAGAGAGAGAGAGAAAGGGGAGAGAGAGAGAGAGAGGGAGGGATAGAGACAGAGAGTTAAAAAGGGTCATCTGTCAGGCAAAAAGAGGTTAAAGACATTTTGGGGAAGGAGAGAGGAGGGGTGTTGGACAAGAGGGGGATGGAGGGATGGAGAGAGAGATGGAGAGAGGAGACAGGGATGGAGGGGGTGGGGGGGGGGGGCAGGTTGGAGGGTAATTATGTTCCTGAGGACACGTCCCAGTATGCCACAGAGCCTCGTGTAATGTGACGAGCGCTCTCGGACAAACGCGTGTGGCATTTTTGCACCCCAAACAGGCAGGAGCAGGAAGCAGGTGTTGCGTTCTTACAGAATCGCGCAGCTTGTGCCCAACCAAAAAAGTAGGTTCCACGATTCATAGGCCAGCGAGACAACCCAGCCACCCCCTCCCGTTCCTGATCTCATAAGCACAAATCAGAAGGGTCAATGAGGAATCTTCAGTGTCCTTTATGTAAAGCCTATTGTATTACAGCCGGCAAAATGAAACTCATTCATTATTTGACAGTAGCAGCTGGTGTGTGTGTGCGCGTGTGTGTGTGTGCGCGCGCAGCGTGTGTGTGTGTGTGACGTCAGAGGCTGTAGTAAGTCCATCTGCTAGAAAATAGCAGCTTTATTTATATGATTCGAATGATCCGACAAACATCACGTAGGCACCACTCATAAATAGTAAATACATTTAGAAAACAGACTCAGTGATGTCATGAGTCTGAAGGCCTCAGATTATGAACTGGTGCTCCAATGTTCGCAACGATTGGAGGTTTCATTTCTCACAGCGACAGTGTGAGAGGTTTAGTACATCATACATAAATGATACATCAAACACGTGTCTTCTTAAGTAAACTGTGTTGTACAGGAGCAATCACAGAAGTACAGTGATTTCACATCTGTGGACCACAGGAAGCACAGGTGATATCACACCTTCAGATGGTATCTGCCCTCAGCAATATGGGCATTTCTCCTGGAGGTAAGAACATATGGGACGAAGGGGATTTCCTCAGATGAATGTAGGTCTTCAAGAGTCCATCTGTTAGAAGAACAAATCCACACCTAGTGCTCAATATATAAGGCTTTACATTGGCCGATATTTCCAAATCTTTTTTTGCATATCCATTTAGTTTAGTCAAAAGATTTTTATCTGA
>NC_135218.1:24131508-24149008 GCF_052324685.1 Brachyhypopomus gauderio | reverse complement strand
ATTGTAAAATTTAGTCATGGTGCTGCAGGTTATGATCGTCGACAGAATTATACCATAATTAAAGGTCATTCCATTTGCATTGGAATCCATTATTTCACAGCGAGCCCGGGACATGTGTTTGCATATTATTGGCCGCGCCTCTCGGCGTGTTTGAAGTGCGCCACTCCGGACCTTCGCCGCCCATGCTGAGCGATTTGCCGTGTCCTCGGAAAATGGAAGAGCAAACGAGGAATGGCAGGAGACAACAACCGCTGGCTCGAAGACGACCGGGACGATCGGCGGACGCTCTAACGTCTCCGGGATTTCCCCGTGTCCTTAGAAACCGTTTGATAGGGTACGGTTTCACCCAGGAGGGAAAACAGAGAGGGTGAAGTAGCGTGACGTCTGGAGCACCTTCGAGCACCACCCATCTAAATAGAGCCAAGGAGGTGGGGGCGTCTGAATAGCATCAGTGGGTCCGGCGTGTTAGAATGCAGGGGCGGACGCGGGCGTTCCGGGTCTGGCATTTCACCTGTGGGCATTACCATTGATTGAGATGCACGCCAAGGCCAGAGCCCAGACAGGCCGCAGGTCCCTAATTGGCCCAAGGGTGCAGCTAATTCTTCCCTCTCTATGAGACCTCCATTTTAAAATGGCATAAATCAATTAATGGAACTGTAATGTGTTTCTCATTTCTGTGCAGCGCTGGTCAGAAAGTTGAAAGAAAAGGAAGAGAATGGAGAGGCAGCCACCTAGCACTCTGATGGCGTACGGCGCTAATTACTGAGCCACTGGGTATCTCTTCCCCTCTTACAGTCATCCGACGAATTATCCCGGCCATTTATGGAGGTCTGTGTGTAATGAATGAGGATGGCTGGTGTCAGTGGGCCCTGAAAGTGGGTCCCATCCAGTAATTCGCACATTTCCGAACTTAGTTGGAGTTCTTTGAAAGAGGATTAAGCATCTCCAGGAAATGTCCCTGGTTAAGAGGCTCTGTCTGTGAAGGATTGAGGGATGGTCTAGATGGTGAAAGAGAGAGGAGATAGGAGAGGGAGAGAGAGAGAGAGAGAGAGAGAGAGAAGAGAATGAGAGAAAGAAAGAAGGTTAAAAGGAGTCATGGCCTACTGGGTGGGAGCAACTCAGTCAAGACTGCTGTGAAACAGAGAGAGAGAGAGAGAGAGAGAGAGAGAGAGAGTGGCACAGAGTGAGAGAGACACAGAGAAAGATAGACACAGAGAAAAATAGACACAGTTAGTGAGAGTGAGAGAGAGAGACAGAGAGAGAGAATGAGGGAGAAGCTGATGGAAATATATCTGCAGAATGGAGCTTTCTTGTAAGAGAAACTTCAGCTGGACTCATGCTGGATTCAGCTGCCTGCGCTGTAGCTACAAACCTCTTCAGGTGGAATGAAAAAGGTGTGAATGGAAAAATATCCAGATTTTTTATTTTTTTACTTTTCATACGGTGATCCCTTCAAATATGAATGAGCCATGAGACCATACATCATGTTCACCCGACACTTTGTATTAAAATTTATGAACGACTTCATCAAAAAGCACTTTCCCCCTTGCCGGTGCTGGCGACACAGATTTGCCGTGACACCGATGCTACATGGCTGGTTTCAGCCCCAGATTAATGCTGGGGAAGAGCTTGTGATCCCTGTTAGATGCAAGTTTATGAAATAATACCTGTCAGCTGCAGACAGATCACAGGGAGAGGGGGGGGGGGGGGGGGGGTTTCTCAGGTCATCCTGCCATCTGTCAGTAGGGCCTCATCTGTGGCTGCACATTATCACCTGATTGGCTCTAACTGCCGTCTGTCGCTGCGTTTTACCACCTGATTGGCTTTAACAGGATTCCATAAGCAGGCCTCACGGTGACCCCCGAGGGACCCCACAGAGTAAAATCGGTTGCTCGTTGGAGATATAATCACCGTTTAGTCCACAAATCCCCCTGTTATTGCCAATACATTAATGTAACGCCATCTGATCCCGACGCCGTAAACAACGAGGAGAGAGCTAAACGAATTATTATAGAGGTTAACTTCTTAATTCACGCTTCAGATTGAGTCCTGATCCACGCATGAAATATGGGGACAGGTCGTACACGAAGCCGAGACAGAGAGGAAGTGTTCGGATACACCGGAGCCGTTCTCATTCAGCGTGTGAGCTCACCGGTGCACCGCACCCAGGGCCCACTTTAGTTAATGGTGTAACATGTGTGTGTCTGCAGCTCCCAGAGGAGGGAAAGGTATTTGTTTACCGTCGCACCGCAAAGCCGCCGGAGCACTGTTTATCATTAATTCCGCTCAGGAAGAGGAGTCTATAGCTGTTAATCACCCAGCTGAGGCCTGGATTTAGACCTGGGATGGAAGATTTGCCTTTGAGATTAAGCGCCTAATGTGGGCTTGCCGGGCTGAAGCAGACAGCCGTGGGCCCCAACCGCACACAGACTCTGCACCTTTACAGCACGCAGACCCGGGGCTGGCGTCGGGCTTCTGGAGATGGATCGGGCCAGGTGGGCCAGGCTCCACAGGGATCACCAAGGAGCCGAGGCTTCATCTGCCTTCGGACGGACGGACTAAGATTTCTGCATAGCAGACCGCACGACATGACAAACGTGCATGATGACAGCTACACAGGAAATCAGAGAAAGATGCAGACAGACTTGACCGTTTCTTTCCAGTCAGGTCATTCTTTCTTTCCAGAACGCATTTCTGTTTTCCAGTCGATGTAGTGAAACATACAGTCACTGGCCACTTTATTAGGTACACCTTGCTAGAACCCACTTGCTAGTAGTTGGTAACCGGGAGTTACTGTTGCTGTTCTATCAGCTCGGACCAGCCCACAGAACTGCCACTCACTGGATATTTTCTCTTTTTCGGACCATTCTCTGTAAACCCTAGAGATGGGTGTGCATGAAAATCCCAGTAGATCAGCAGTTTCTGAAATACTCAGACCAGCCTGTCTGGCACCAACAACCATGCAACGTTCAAATTCACTTACTGTAAATCACCTTTCTTCCCCGTTCTGAAGCTCAGTTTGAACTGCAGCAGATCGTCTTGGCCATGTCTACATGCCTAAATGCATTGAGTTACTGCCATGTGATTGGCTGATTCGACATTTGCATTAATGAGCAGTTGGACAGTTGTACCTAATAAAGTGGCCGGTGAGTGTATGAAAGCAAGTGTAACTCTTGAATCTCCAAGCTAAACCACATTATAGGACGCCTTGCAAAACCTCCCTAGTGCAGTATATCGTCATGGCGACATCGTGTCCTAAGGGTCTTGTAGGAGGAGCAGTGCCCCCTGTGGACCGCGGGGGTATTGATGAAACCAGGGCCATGATTAGACAACAGCAACACTGTGTTTCAGTTAAATATGGGTTTAATTGATTTACTGCTTTTATTCCATATTCCAATACACTACTGCAGATAATGCATTTTAATTGCCTGGCACACAGACTCTGGATATGAAGTGGTATCTTTTATGAACTAGAAAAACCAACAAAGCGTTCTTTATACTTTCCCCAGTTCATCCCATGCCATTAAGAGGTCTGAAATATCTCTGAAGATATTTTGCTCCTAATTGGAAATAATTAACTTTGCCATCTTGGAGGCTTCAAAGTTATATTGTTCCTTTATGTATCTGAGTAATTAATTTTTAATTTAACAGTTGAATGCAAATTCTTATCCACAAATATTATTCACCATTTTACTGTGCCAAATACTTAAATATTTATGGCCGTGCTCAGAAAAGAGTCCAGACCCAGCGTGGAGGGAGACTTTTGATATCTGCAGTTTTGCCTTTCAAAGTATGTTGAAACTACTGTAACCTTGGCACAGAGCAAAATCTGTTCCTGAGCCTGTTGGCTCACCTCTACAATAAACGATGGTTATGGATCAAAGACGTCATTGAAGATATGTTGTAGCAGCTATAGGGTGGAGCACAGCCTCATTATGGAGCAATTCATAAACTACGTCTTTACTGGCACAACATCAGCATCCACCCGTTTTAATACATTTCCTGTTGTAATCGCTTCCTCCCTGGGAAATATAGTTGAGATTTTTGTGCTGTGGAGTGGAAGATACAAAGGAGTTCAGTGGAATCATTCCTGGAGTAATCAGTACTGACACACACACACACACACACACACACACACACACACACACACACACACACACACACACACACACACACACACACTCATCGTAATGCCTTCCTGTTGCTTGGCTCCTCTTCTGTTTAAATGTATCGAGGCTGGGTTTGAAAAGAAATACAGCTTGCTTTAGGAATGTTTATGTGCACAATTATGTTAAGTTTGTATGCATTTCCAGAAAAGATGGTCAGCGTTGTCCTCGGGCCGTTACGGGGGAAGACCGTTTGGTAGATGACCCTGTCTGAATCTCAGATCCTCCAGCAAGTTCATGTATTTTCATATCAGAGCAGGAAGAGAGAAAAAAGCAGAGAGCTTAAGAGGAATCAAAGGGTGCTCTGAGAATCTTTAAATTCAAAATCACAAAAAGCAGAGCGCAAAATGACAGCAGGCCGTTGAGGTGTGTGTACTGAACTGCTGGATACACAACCAACGATCAGCGGCTCTGTCAGTTGGGTTCACTTTAAAGAGAAATTAGGGCCTGATTATTTCCAATTAGCAGTGGGATTAGATCATTAATCAATTTTGTAACGTATTCTTTACTATACATGTATATTGATATAATTGTGCAAATGTTATTTGTGTTAGCTGTTATGTATATGTTAGCTGTTATTAATGTTAGCTGTTATGTATGTGTAAGCATTAATTTGTATGTTAGCTGGTATATATATATATATATATATTATATATATATATATATATATATATATATATATATATATATATATATATATATGTATGAAATGTTATGTATATGTTAGCTGTTATGATTGTGTAAGCTGTTATGTGTTTGTAAGATGTTATGTACATTAGCGTGACCAAACCAGGACACCTTGTACCGGGGGTGGGGGTTACGACACATATACTGTAGCATGCACCCACTTAACATAGGCCCGCGCAATCCTACAATAACATGATATTTACGTACAGCTGGTTTATTAAAAATACTTTTCAGTAAAAGTCAAGAAGAAAAACTCCAATAACAAATGACAGTCCAATGAAGGTAATTTAAAACCAGGACATTTCCTCACTTAAAAAAAAACCCAGAATGCCCGGGACAGGACAGGAAATACAGACATTTGGACATCACCCTGATGTATATTAGCTGTTGTGTTAGCTGTTATGTGTTAGTTGTTATGTGTTAGCTGTTATGTTTGTGTAAGCTGTTATGTATGTGTGAAGTGTTATGTACATTATGTGTAAGATGTTATGTACATGTTAGCTGTTATGTGTTAGCTGTTGTGTATTTGTTAACTGTTATGTACAGTATGTGTAAGATGTTATGTACATGTTAGCTGTTACGTACATGTTAACTGTTATGTGTTAGCTGTTGTGTATGTGTTAACTATTATGTACAGTATGTGTAAGATGTTATGTACATGTTAGCTGTTATGTGTTAGCTGTTGTGTATTTGTTAACTGTTATTTACAGTATGTGTAAGATGTTATGTACATGTTAGCTGTTATGTACATGTTAACTGTTATGTGTTAGCTGTTATGTACAGTATGTGTAAGATATTATGTACATGTTAACTGTTATGTGTTAGCTGTTGTGTATTTGTTAACTGTTATGTACAGTATGTGTAAGATATTATGTACATGTTAACTGTTATGTGTTAGCTGTTGTGTATGTGTTAACTGTTATGTACAGTATGTGTAAGATGTTATGTACATGTTAGCTGTTATGTTTTTGTAGTTCACATGAACCTCTACAATGACACAATTGCCCATTTATATCTACAGGTTGAGCTTATTACATGTGAGATCTGTGTTGGGTCAGTACGTGCTGAGAGAGAGGGAGAGGCAGAGAGAGAAAGAGAGAGAGAGAGAGAGAGAGAGAGAGAGAGAGAGAGAGAGAGAGAGAGAGAGAGAGAGAGAGAGAGAGAGAGAGAGAGAGAGAGAGAGAGAGAGAGAGAGAGAGATTGTCCGCGTGTTTCTCAGACTGGCTAAACTCATTGGCACACTCCCCTCCCTGGGGGTGGTTCAGAATCCCAGCAACACAAATTTTAGCACGACAGGTGTTAATGCGTCCAAAAAACAGCCTCTCACTTTCTCACACACACACACACACACACACACACACACACACACACACACACACACACACACACACACACACACACACACACACAGTAGCGCAGACACACAGAGGCAAGTGGAAGATGAAAGCACAGACTGATTTCACACAGTCCCAAGCATGCATGCACACACAAACACTGGTGCAAGTCAGAGGTGCCACCTGTCCACGGGGAAGCCCAGGTGGGCCGCAGATCGAGTTTCTCCAACAGAAACGCTCGTTCGGCCCCGTCGCCATGGGAGCGCCAGCTGCCGCCGTCTCTCTCCGGCATGAGATCATCCGCGGACCTCTGGATCGGCAGACGGGCCCGTCACGCACGGCTGGGACAAACCCGGGTCGGACGGCGGCGTGCGACCACGCGTAGCGAACACAGCAAACGAAGGAATCGATTTGGTTTTTTCCCCCCGCTTGTTTCGTACGTGACAACAGACTCCCCCTTCAGGACAATAAAACGTCTCTGTAAGCCGTGTTGGGCCAGCAGCTTTAGAGTGGGACTCCTGAGTCAGTGCTGAGAACTGGGTGTTGCTTCTCGGGGTCTGGAGCGCGAGGATCAGGAGAGCACTAATTGATATCTGAATACAGAGAGCCGGGCAGACTCTCTACTGGATCGTCTCTCTGTGGAGATGTGAAGACATCAATTTCTGGTTATGGGTTTATAAGCAGTCCATGGCTTCAGAGGCCAGATGTTCACTTTGAAGTTCTGACCCCAGTGATTAACCACACTCAGGAACACTATAGACATACTGACCTATGAGAACCCATGTATGATTCATACAAACACACACACACACACACACACACACACACACACACACACACACACACACACACACACACACACACACACACACACACACACACACACACACACAGTGTATTGTGACCAGTCTATCACTTGCACCGTATCATGCACACATGTACACACGCACTTAAAACATTACACAATGTAATGAAATGAAAGTAGTAGTAAAACGATCTCTTTTATCTCGTCTCTTGAGTTGATCGCAAGGTGACAATAGGCATCATTGAAAAAGACACCAGATTTTTTACACACCCACTCAAAAGCATGAACACACATTCTCTCTTTCTCTCTCTCCGTCTCTCTTTCTTTGTTTCTCTCTCTCTCTGTGTTTGCCAAAAACACAGTGGTGGTCCAATTTACAATTTCATTCTGTTTTCTGTCTAATGTTCTGACAGGGTTTCCAACACTCGGATCCCTCTGATAAACGCCCGTCTTTGTGGTCCACGCCCGTGCTTGTGCCTAGCGCCTCAAAAAATTTACCATTTATTTATATATGTATGTATATATTTATATATTTATGTATTGCCACTGTCAATATGGCCACAGCGATTCTACGTTTGTGTGAAACGAGTCCGGCACCATTAGCACTTATTTCCCATAAAGTGCTTTTTCTTTTAGACTCAAACAGTACTGTGAGTGAATAGAGCGATTAGCACCTAGAAGACATGACATGCTTGCTGTGCTGATAATGCACATGTACACACACACACACACACACACATTTTTTACTTTTTATGTTGCACACACATACACATTTCATTATTAATTGATTCCACGTTTTAAAAAATCTCACTAGGTAATACATTTTCTGAATATGTCCTCACACCCGCAGGTCCAAGATGCCTGAAGACCAACACTTTTCAGTCCTACATTTTTAGTGGTAGTAGTTAACATTTGGTGTTCCACAATTTTTGTAGTGTATAATTCTTCTTAGATTAAATCACACAAATGTACAACCAGCTTTGTGACTGTCCTCATAAGCAGGCGAGCTCCTGATCTGTATCAGACTACGTGGGACGTGTTTTTACCGGGAGAATTTTGCACCGATGCTGCTGATTATGTCTGCAAGGGGACAGGAAGCTCTAGTGAGACTGGATCGGCCGTCACGCAGAGTGATTTCGCATAATGAACTGTGGCAGGAGTCTAAATAGATTCGTGTCCTGACCCACCAAATTGTCTATTTCTTCTATTGCAGATTCATTCCATTCAAGTGAAGTTTTACAACGTTATTTTTTACTGACACACAAGGAGTTTCGTTTAAGCCCATCGGAAACCAATCAAGTGTCTTTTTGTCCCTGTATATCAATGCAGGTTGGGGAAGGATTTACCCAGCAACACTGTGTGCACACGCAGGACGGGCTGCATTAGCGCTCTTTAATACTATTGTCCCCATATGTCCCCACACAAGTGAGCTCGAACACATTCCAGACTGAGTCTCGTGTAGCCAAAAAGCCCAGAGAGTCACGATTCTCACCGACAAGCCCAGATACACTGTCAACACTGCAATCTGTGCTACACGCGAGCCGGCCCGCACTATCCACACAGCGAAGACTTACAATGCACGCCTCATACTCTCATATAAACAGACCTTTCATGTGAATTTATCTGAGGATTCTGACTGAGCCGCTCGACGCCATTTTGTGTGCTGTAATAGATAGCGAATATTTTCAGAAAATTGCGGCGAGATTTTTTGTGCCACTCTAACAAATTGTTATTGCATATGTATTTAGATATTTCTTAATTACATCATATTATACAAATACTCTACTAAACGTGTACTTCTCCCTCAAACATTTATAATTTTAGTTGACAATATTTACTTTGTCTTATAGATTCAGGCTTACAATACACTACACATTGAGAATTTACAGTGCCCTACAGATCACACTGTAAACTTTCATGCGCAATCGCATGTCGTGGTAACACAGCAGGCATGAATTATAACCGGCAAAAATTATATTAGGCAGGCATATCTCACAGGACTACGGTTCTTTTTCATAGTGGGATCTTCAGTACTTTGGATGAAAGGTAACGGAGGGGAAAAAGAGACTTCAGAATTCGTTTTTGTGTTTCTGTTTAACTTTGCAGTTGAAATATTCATGTTCCCTGGATCAGAACAAGCTTGTGTGTTAGGCGAGCGCCGTTCTGTGAGGTTCCTTCTGTCACTCGTTATTGTTGACAGCAAACGGGGGGGTGTGTGGCGGGTGTGGGGCCCGGGGGGCTGAGTGAGGTGGGGGTTGGTGCCAGCGTGCAGGGCCGTGGAGGGGAGAGGAGCGCCGGACACGTCAGGGTGCCCGGCAGCCCGTGAGCAGAACCGGCCGTGGCCCCGCCCGGCCGCACGCCCCACCACCGGCCCTCTCTGACAGCTAATGACATCTGCAACGGCAGAGAGCCAGAGGTCCGCTCCGCACAGCACAAGCTGACAGGGTGGGGGTCACACTTACAGCGCTCTGTGTGTGTGTGTGTGTGTGTGGTGTGTGTGTGTGTGTGTGTGTGTGTGTGTGGTGTGTGTGTGTGATGGAATGTGTGGTGGAGAAACAAAAAGCCTTAAAGAATGTGGTGGGAACTAATTGGCTATTGGAGATTTCGTGCTGCAAATCAAAATACTGCTGCACTGTAAACATTTAATTATGTCATAAACTTCATGCATTCTGAAGCAGAATTAGAGAGGAAGAAAGTGAGGAACTACTCCAAAAAAAATAAAACGCCATGTGAAAGGGTTTAATTGAGGTACATCTCCATTTTGGCAGGCATCTCGGAGACATATTTCAGCGTTCTTTTAAACTTGTCAGAGGGCATCCTGGCGTTGAGCGTGCCAGGCGAGAGCCATATGCCGGGGTCAAATCGGAGCGTGGCGGACGATGGTGAAGTCCCGGGCACTGCAGGCCTCTCGGGGGGGGAAGCGGCTCCCGTGATCGGCCCCTGGCGGCTCTGGACCCGCGGGTTCATCTCTGCCAGCCGCTCTGAGGCGAAACGTAACGGCACACGTTTATTTGAGAGGAGAAAGAAGACGTAACGTCTCACGTCTGAGCCGAGGTGATCACTTCAACAATTGGACAAAAGGGAATTATTCGCTAGTGGCTGTACAAATATGAGAAGTGATTCTGATCGTTATCTTCCTCACTTAGGTCGAACAGCGCAGAGTTTAAAAGAGGGCGGAGGAGGGGGAAATGTTTTCATTGAAGAGATGAATTATTTTGTAAAGATCATTAGGCCCAAAGTTATTAAGATTACAGTCACAAAGATGGTCCTCCTGTATGTGCAGGGGAGTGTGAATAATTAATGCTTTCTCCACTGGTATTTACATTTGAAGGCCTGAAACACAATTATGGTTTTGAAAGAGTGTCCGATGTCTGTTTCCCAAGAAGGGAGGCTGAGAACGTTCGGATATGTTCACTCTTAAACTAGGATTTATGCATGAAAAAACCCGCTTATGAGGAAAGAGTCAGCTACCATGAGTGATGACTATTCAGAGAGAGAGAGAGAGGGGGGAGAGAGAGAGAGAGAGAGAGAGAGAGGAGAGAGAGAGAGAGAGAGAGAGAGAGAGAGAGAATAATTGTAGTAGTAGTAATAGTAACAGATAGGGTAGGTGGGCGGAATGAGAGAACGAAAGGGTGAGGTGTCATAGATTTGGAGAAAAAAGTGAGAAGAAAGGACAGAATGTGTGTATGAGAGAGAAAGAGAGAGAGAGAGTGAGAGAGAGAGAGAGGAGAGGAGAGAGAGAGAGAGAGAGGCAGACACACAGAAAAAGAAAGTGCGAGAGCCAGACTGAGGCAGGGCTGGTGAGAGAGAGAGAGAGAGAGGAGTGAGGGGAGAGAGATAGATAGAGAGAGTGAGTAGGGGAGAGAGGAAGAGAGAGGGAGTGAGGGGAAAGAGAGGGTGAGAGGAGTGAGTAGGGGAGAGAGAGAGGAGTGAGTAGGAGATTGAGAGGGAGAAGAGAGAGAGAGAGAGGAGAGGAGAGAGTGAGTGAAGAAGAAGGAGAGTGAACTGGGGGCTTTCTAACTGTAGGGAGCAGCAGCAGACTGTAGAAACACTGCTGCACTGTAGCTCTGTTGGAAGGCTGTCATGAGGAGAAAGAGGCCTCTCCCTCTCTCTCTCTCTCCTTCTCTTCTTCTCTTTCCCTCTCTCCCTCTCTTCTCATTCTCTTTCTCTCTCTCTCTCCTCTTCTCTTCTTCTCTTTCCCTCTCTCCCTCTATCTCTTTCCCTCTCTCTCATTCTCTTTCTCTCTCTCTCTTTCCCTCTCTCTCTCTCTCCTCTCTCTCTCTCCTCACGCCTGCCCTCTTAATGACTGACTGGATAACTCACCTGTTATTGTGCTGTGTGTGTGTCTGTGGTGTGTGTGTGTTTGGGGGGGGGTATAATTTTTAATCTATCCTTTCCTTTTACCCGTTGCATTTAGTGTGTATTAGAAATGTCACAATTTTAAAAATATGAAATGAAAAAAAAGGTCTGACTGCTACCATGGAATAACATTCTTATTTAATGCTTAAAAATAGCAGCTGCGTATTTGTTATCCTTTGTTATCTTTTGTAAAAAAGGTTGGCTGCTTTTCATTTTTCAGTGTTTGCCTTCTGATCGGATCTCTCCCAGATGTCGACTATTAGCTTCTTGTCATTAGCCATCAGCGGATGAGCGTATTCCGATTAGCCTGCCCCACCAGCGCGCTTATTGAACCTGTCATTAACAGCTGAACTGCTGCTACTCTGCTCCGCCGCGACAGGAGACGCTGCGATCCTGCCAGCCTTTCTCCGGCGGCCCCCGAGGGACCACGACACGCGGGAAACGCTGCAGTCAGCCACCAGCGACCCCCCCATAAAGGATTCGTAGGATTTTTTCCAAACGAGGGAGATTTAGATGTTTTTTTTTTTTCTTCCTATGAACGAGGTAATGCTAAGAGCGCCAAACCCCTCGCGGGACCGTAACCTCGATCCGTTTCACGAGCGGTCACACGTGAGCTCAAGTGGTCCAGTGATGGGAGTTTCTCTGCACGCATGCTGGACTCCTCCCTGTCCCCCCCCCCCCACGTGTGCTTGGCCAGCAGTGGATGAGGAGGAAGTAGTGTGCTGGATGATATCAGGGCCTCGTGCTGAAGTCTGAGCACTGTCTGCTGTTTAGGCCCTGTTACACATACTCTAACTGGTATACAAGTCTCTCTCTCTCTCTCTTTCACTCAGTTCAGTGACTATATGGCAAAAGCTATTTGCATCTGTTGTTTTTTTCTAGAATGATGTCAGATTTGTTTATGTTTAACAATTCTTGTCTTTTGATAAACGTAAGTAGGTTTTTTTTTTTTCATTACCAAATGTTTATAGTTTACATTAAATACTCTTTTTTTTCAATCGGAGAACAAATCGAATTCACAACAAGTGACCTACAATATTTACCTGACTGCCAGGCAGCCGCCAGTGTTCTGTTTGGTTCCGACAAACCCAATAATTGCTTTGCTGGAATAGAAGCCAAAACAAGGCCAATATTTGAGCACAAATATTCCTACAATTATCTTCTCTTTCCTGAACGCAGCTCTCCTTTTTCTGCAGAGAGAAGGAAAAGAGGGTCAATCAAAATAAAACATTGTCTATCACGGCAGTCTGCCCAAAGAAACAATATGAAAAGGAAATATTTGTTTGACCAGAAAAAAACACCTGCCTGAGGTCATCCTTTGGACTAATATGAACTTCTGAAATACATATACACACAGTCCAATCAACCAAACGTAGCAGCACAGTGAAATCACCAGTTTATTGGAAGCATATAAATACTGTAAAAGTCTAACTGTGGGGATTTTGCTCGGCGAGACCAATGCTTTTTAGTAATTAGCTAATCTAGACTAAAAGATTTATATGGCAGCTTGTGCGTAAGAGCACAGAAATGTAGTTCTCTGGTATTTCTTCAGGATTCGTGCAAACGTCGTGGGGCTTTCCGTCGATTCCTGCTGCGGTTTTTCGCCTCATTCAGCGCTGAGGGGTACTGAGACAGCCCTGGCGCTCTGAGGGGTACTGAGACAGCCCTGGCGCTCTGAGAGGTATTGTGACAGCTCGGTAGCGGAGGTGAGGTCATGTTAGTCATACTGCTCTCTGGCTGTGATAGTCTGGGACAGTTCACTTGACAGTCACTGATAGTGATCATCGGAAACAAGGGTCTGTATCACACATCAGCCTTATCCGTGTCCATGGCGACTGTAACATTTTTCTCAGTGTAAGTGTGGACGCTCTACAAAGATTTTAGCATTGGATGGAGGGCCTTTCTGTTCTCTATTTCCATCTTTCTCTCTCTCTCTCTAATCTTTCTCTCCATCAGTGAGAAAGCCATTGCTTTTGTTTACGCTCTGCGAAAACAAAGAAAATGGCTACAGCTTTCAGGGGAATTTGTCCCAGAGGGTGACTGAAGTCAACATGCTCTAATGCTTGACCTCAAGGCGGTGTTTAGATTTACTGCACTAGATGACACAAGCTAAACAAACACAGCCAATACCGGGCGAAGCGTCACGGCCACGTTACGGACCTGTGAGGAACTGAGCTCGTTCGCTTGACTTTATTTGTGCGTTTCTTCACTGTCCCATAGGTGACTCGCTTTGTTTGGGACTGCGGAAGACCTCTAATATCGTAACGTCTGTCTTATGATATATTGTTAAACGGGGGCCAGATAAGGAACGTGTGTACCTCAATCGATCCGGAGCATGGGGGGGGTTTAAGGTGATGGTACAGAAAGTATGGGGGATCACATCAGGATTCGGGTGGGGCAGAGAGAGGGTGGGGGGGTGCAGAGCGAGAGCGTGCGTGATGCGGCTGGTCTGGGGGAGACTCTCCAGCTATGATGGTGTTGCTGTGCACATAATGAAACGATCACCCATGATGCTCCTGCAACACTGCCCGGCACTGCCCGGTTAGAGAGACTTGGGACGGAAGGTGGACCAGCAGGGCACATTAGACAGGGTGGGGTGAACCCCGCTGAGACCCCAGAGGGGTAACAATGAGGTCTGTGGTCTATGGGTTAAAGGAAAAAGAAGAAATAATCGAGTTTTCTTCGAGCAAACCTGCACCTAATGCCAAGAGAAGCTAACACCATCCCATTTTCATAAACACCATAATGATTGATTCCTTTTACGACTATGTTTCTACTAATTATATATAAATAAATACTTATGGTTTGGTTCATTTTGAATATTTTCAGAAATAAAAAATATTATCTTAAGAATTCAGCCTAATGATTAAAATGTTTTTAGCATGCCAAATGGGATGGACTCATTGATTTTTGGCTGTTATGTTTTTCTCTCGTTTGGTTGTAAATCAAGTGTCCTCGGGCATAAAGCAGATAGGTGCTTGATCCATTATAAGATCTGATGGTGTTTATAAATGATAACGTGTCAAGAGTTTATGAGCCCTGTTGTGTGTACTGACTGCTAACCCCACATGTGTTTTCACTTTAAAGTCTTGCCTATTACCGCACCATCTGATCAAATACGGAAAGTTTTTTTTTTAAGAAAAGAGAATGCGGCGTGAACCTTGTGGTCATCTTAAGTGTCCTGGCACTACGTTCAAATTGGGACTCTTTCCTCCCGTTTTCTTTATGCTCCGACAGTTTTCGCAAACCTCGTCCTCGCTCGGTTCAGGCATTTCCCATGCGAGCCTTCCTTCACTTCGCTTACTGAAACTGAAGTCTAAAGCGTGCGGTAGCTTCCCACGTGACGCTGGAAATTATTTCAATATGTTGTCAATATATTCCAAAAATCCAAATAGAATATGTTGTAATGTGTTTTCAATATACTGCATTTTGCACGGGCATGGGACAGGGCCCTGTAGTAGTTCTGCGCGGTCTCGCTTGTTTGGTGTGCATCTCGTGCAGATTGGCCACCTGTGTTAGCTGCACAACTTTTATGCCTTCTGCGTTCCCGGTGATTTAAATAAGCATAAGGTTGCAGCGCTGCACTCCGCCTTGGGCCAGCTACCCGCCAAGCTTTATTATTACTTACTGTGAAGGTGAACTTACTCTATTTCATATTATCATAGTAATTGAGCGTTTATGTGTGCATTTCCCTGCGCTCTCGCGCTCGCCGCGTCTTCCTCGCGGCGCTTTGAACTCTTTACACCTGGTTAACGTCACACAAACGGCCCGGGAGAACGACCTGTGCTCGCGCTCGCGCTCGCGCCGTACAGCCGCGCGTCGTTTATTTACTTCATTCTTTCCTGTTAAACCGGCGTCGCACACCGATTCTTACATTGGAAACGGTTTGTGTTGCTCGCTTTTGAAAGCAGACGACAGCCCCGCACTGTTGAGCTCTCGTTCCTGTGTGTGGTGCATTAATGTCTCACTAAGAAGGCACACGGGTAAATAACTACGATAGATAAGAGTGGAAATCTATCGTAAAATCATCTTTACAACAGTTTATTGTCGCCGTCAAGTGACATTTATATATGGCATTTAGTATGAGGCCAACGGAAAGCTGGGCTCTGAAATAAAGTCGGCTATAATTCACGTCATCTAACTGTCAGTCTTGCATTAATATTATGACCATATCCGTCACGCTGGCCATCTATTACACGCAGAAGCGGTAAAACGTAGTTTGGCGTGACATAAGAGAGGATATTACCCTCATGGCAGTGTTGTCGGGCCGCAGCCGCACGGCAGGTGAAGGCAAACACGACGGGGCTGCTCGGGCCGGGAGAGACAGGCGCGTTGATTAGCCACAGCTCGAGTGAACCTTTCAGATGGGCCTGGAACATAATGCGTGGGTTTTAAAGCTGGGCCTCGTAGTATTGTGCATTCGTTGATATATTAATAAAACGTTACAAAGCATTTCGCAATGAGTGCTCATCAAAAGCTGTATTCTACATCTCAGCATCTTTACCATGCTGTGTCATCCATATTATATTCCGTTCCGTTTCGCGCTCGTACCTATTAACTTCCTGGTTTTCTGTTTCTTTACTCTTTTTAGGAACAATATCTATCACAGCTGCACACCCCAATGTATATTTAATAAACCCTGGTGCATTCATATTACTGCAGGACTGCAGCGCGCGGCCCGTCTCCCCCGCGCCGCGCTCAGCGTCTGTCCAACGGGGCTTGATTTGCTATGCCAAGGTGCCTCGCGCGCAGCAATTCGTTCTGGCGCGCGTGTCAGTCCCCTTCTGCTCTAATGTTACAAATGAGAAACGGGGGGGGGGGATCTCCGCCTTAAGCCTGGTTTATACTCGACGCGCCGCGAGCGGCGCGAGGGTCCGCGCGGCGAAAATGACGTAATCGCGGTGGCTCCGCCCGTGCGCGAGGGCCTCGCGCGCTGTCGCGGCGCGAGGTCGTGCACCTCCCGAATTTTGTAACTTCGCGCGCGCGCCCGCGCTTCAGCGCGATGGACAAAGTCATGTTTGCCGGGTTCATACACCTATACAAGGTGGAATTAATGCACTTGTACGTCACTTTAAAGGTCCATTTTCAATATTTCCCAGCACGTGAAACTTAATTAAGTTAAATATTTATACATATACTCGAAATGAATCGAAATAATTCGCTTTTTTTATCACATTAGTTTATGGTTGTTTATTTTCAAAACGCCCAATCTTAACGTCTTCACGTTCTCTCATGTGTCGCCCTGGAATTACAAGAGGCTCGTATTTGTTAACGTATCATTTCGGACAACACTGCAAAGCCATATTTACGTTTGATGCCTGATGTGTTATATATACGGTCTCTGGTCAGGTAAAAATGTTCTTTCCCCGTTTTTGCAGGGGTTTTTTATTCTCCACTGCCACCTATCGCCACCTATCGTTTCGGAGAACACTGCAGCGACGCTCGCGACGTTCGCGAAAGTATAAACGCCTACACCGCTCGCGCAGGGTCGCGCGAGGTGGGCGGAGCCGCGCGCTACGGGTCGCTCGCGAAAGTATAAACCAGGCTTTAGGAAATCTCCGAGCCGGACGGCCCGTTGCTGTCGCAGCACTGCGAGGGCATAAGCCGCGCGCGCCTTTAAAGCGCGTGTTGATTTCCATACTCCAATATTGACGAACCGTCCCTGTTTGATGTATGCGGTACCAGTCCGTGCAAACTCACCGGCAGGGCTTAACTTGTTAGTTCTGCCCCGGCCGGCCGCGCTGGAGAGTCAACGGTGCCCTCAGATATCACGATTGACTGTTCAGATTGAGCGACTACGGGTTTGCTCTGTGGCGCGCGCGAGGGCGCGCGGGCGCTCTGTCGCGCGCTCCTTATATCAACAGATCTGAGGAGTTAATACGAAGCTCCGAAACCATGGCAACCGAAATGTGTTGGCCCTTGTTTGTTCTCGTCGAGTTGAAGTTTATGGGAAAATGCCGTTAAGAAGCGCGGGGGCTCCGTGATTAATCGGTACATGTTATTATTCGAGGTAAACAGTGGGGCTTGGGAATTCAGCCTCGACTCTAAATAGAAGACTGGGAAACTGGGGGTTTGTGAACAGGAAGTTGCTCGTGCAGGAATGTTAAGTGACACCTCAGTGGGGCCGAGCTCGCGCCGCCGCCATCTTT